>NC_052049.1:178408500-178708678 GCF_903992535.2 Arvicola amphibius
CTTGATGTCCCTCAACTGCAAAACGAATAAAGAAAATGTGGTACATTTACACAATGGTGTATAAATCAGCTTTTAAAAGCAATTACATCAGGAAATTTGATGTCAGATGGATGAAACTATAAAAGATCATCTTGAGTGAAGTAACCCAGACCCAGAAAGACAAACATGGCATGTATTCACTCATAAATGAATACTAGCCTTAAAATAAAGGTGAATCATGCTACAACCCACACACCCAAAGAAACAAGTAGAGCTCAAGAGTGAAATGCATGAAGCTCACTGTGAAGGAGAAAAAGAATGGACATTGTTAGTGGATGGTGGGAGGGACCTGTGAAGAGGATGGATCAGCTGACTGGAAGATGGAGGGAGAGAGTACTGTGAGAGACAAGCGGAATCTGGGGGCATCTCTGGCATGAACTAGAAATCTAGAGCAATAGAAACTTGCAGGAATCTATGAGGATGACTCTAGTAAAGACTCCGAACGATAGGAGATATGGAGGTGAAACAGCCATCTCTTGTAAATAGGCAAGACTTCCAGTGGAGGGTGTGGGACACTAACCCAGACACAAACCCTTCAACATACAATTTGTCCTGCCTACAAGATGTTCTGAGGGTAAAGATGGCACAGAAATTGTGAGCATGATCAGCTGATGACTGGCAGAGCTAGAGACCCTACCCAGAGAGGAAGCGTATCCCTGAGGGCCAGGACTCAGAAGTGGGATACCTTAGAGACCTAGAAAAGAACCAAACATGAATGCCCCAAAATGTCAAAGAAGTGATTCCTAATTATATTCTGCTAATACTCATAGATCATTGTCTAATCCAACTGTCATCAGAGAAGCTTCACCCAGCAACTGGTGGAAACTAATGCAGAGACCCACGGTCAAACATTAGGTGGTGCTTGGAGAATCCAGTGGAAGAGAGCGAAGAAGGATTGTAGGGCACAGTGGTATCAAGGGCACCACAAGAAAACCCCACAGAACTAACTAACCTGGGCTCACAAAGACTGAATCAACAACCAGGGAGCCTGCAAGGCCCTCACTTAGGCCCTCTGCCTAACATATATATGTGTTACATATATATGTTACAGTTGAGTAGCGTAGTCTTCATTTAAGGCTCTTAATAGTGGGACCAAGGGCTGTCTCCAAATATGTAGCCTGTTTTGGGGACCCATTCCTCCTACTTGATTGCCTCGTCCAACTTTAATAGAAGAGGAGGTACCTAGTCTCGTTGCAACTTGATATACCATGGCTGATTGATATCCATGAGAGGTCTGCCTGGATCTGAAGAAAAACAGTGGAGGAGGAGTGGATAGGTGGAAATAGGTGGGGGAGGAACTGGGAAAAGGAGAAGGGCTAAACTTTGGTTGGGAGATGAAAACAAAAAATAGAAATAATATTGTAAAAACTATATCTACATATATCTACATATATATATACTCTTAGCTATATAAAAGTTAACATGAATGTTTAAAAAATAAGGAATATTTAAGAACTGAGGCAAATTGATAATGACAAAACAATTGTCATTCATTCATTATATTCACTCAAGGATATATATATATAGATGTAATTGTGTTTGTAACTTAAATATAAAACATACATAATTTGCGAATATAAGATTTGTCTTTATATAATGTCTTAAAATTACTATTTAATACTTTCTTCCTGGGAGACTATGAGATTCTTAGGTAAGGGCTTCAAAGAGATGAATTTTAGCCTAAATCTTGCTTGTCTTTTTTTCCCTTACCATACTGAAATTTCCCCTGTTTATTTCCTAGTTATTTTTCTGCATTCTGGCCAATCTTGTTCAAATAATCCCAATATCACAATATTCCACTCTACCCCACTGCTGGGATAATTGCTTAAAAACAAACACAACCAAACATCCACAGAGTTGTGCCAAAAAGATAAGCATCTTCACAATGAACTTATTTTGTCCTATGATATTTCTGATTGCTGCACATTTTGTTGAAAGTGACAGGGATTATGGTTACCTAATTATGCATATACTTTGGACCTAGTTACTTGAAAATTCTCCAGACACTCTGTACTTGACCTCAGCTAGATTTTTTTTTTCTAGAAGGAAATAACTTTCAAAGCCAGTGTTCCTTAACTGTGCCTTCTGAATTTTCAATTACAATTCCTCTGCCACAGTGGCTATGATTTCACAGCTAAGGCGGCCGGGGAAAAACCGTTAATTCTACAGAATTTCTGTCTCAGAGAATTACCCAGTGTCTATTAATATAGGCTCCCAGTTCCCATGGATCTTGTCCCTGTAGAAACCACACTCCCCAAGGGCCGCAGGAACTCCATACTCTTCTTGTGTCATTGCCCTTCGCACCAACTACGCTTGTTCTGTTGACCACACAGAGCAGGTGCGTGTGTTTCTGACAGCAAACACATCTAAGAAAGCAGATATTCCTTTAAGAAGGAGAAAACTGAGGCTCTGAGGAAGGAGATGATGATCTTAGGACAAAAATGTCCGCTAAAATAAATTTTTTCAGTTTGCTAATAATGGCTTATTGTCTTTGGGCACATTGTATGTGTGTAAAATGTTGATTAAGGGTACAAGGTGACTGAGTGTGTTCCAGAACATTAAAAGGTTTCTATCTTTCTTCCCTCAGGGTGCTCTTTTATAGCCAGTTTTAAAATCATTTCTTTCATATTTTTTACTTAAAAAAATTCTGAAGGCACTTGTAAGGTAAAATTTAAACAATAGAATTTTATTCAATATTTCATAAGAAGTATGTGTATTATATCTGTGTGAGTGTGTATCTCTGTATATGTGTATATGTGTGCCTATGCTTGTGTCTCTGTGTGTAAAAATTTATCATAAATGCTTCATAGAAAAATATTGTGTAAACCGAATTTCAGACTTACAGACTTTTAAAAAAGATTCTGATTTTGTGTACACAGGTTTTGCCTGCATACGTGTGTGTGTGTGTGTGTGTGTGTGTGTGTGTGTGTGTGTGTGTGTGTGATATGCCTGTGGAGTCAGAAGAGAGCACCTGATCCCTGCAACTGGAGTTACAGGGAATTATGCACAGCATGAGGGTGCTGGGAACCAAACCCAGGTCCTCTGCAAGAGCAGTGAGGGCTCTTAACCACCAAGCCATCTTTACAGTCTTAAATTATTACTGTTTTAAAGGGCCACTGGAATTATAGAATTTTATATTGCTTTCCTTGTAACAGTTTATAGAATACATCAAAAAAAAAAAAAAAAACCCTGACTGTTGGATTTTATATTCAGGTTTTAAACTTTTCCTCAACAATTGAAGTTAAATTTTTCAGATTCTTACACTTGTGGAGCTCAGTGGGGAGCTGAGACACTGCAGCAGGTGACATTCTGAGGTCATTAAGTTTTCATTAGAGGATTAAACATTCACCAATAAACCCAAAGGTAAAGCATGAGGAATAGTGGCAGCCAGTGTTTCCCTTCCATTTTAATAGAATTCTCTAACAAGACATTAGAATTTGAAGTGCTTTAATTTGGATGGTCTTGTTAGTCACTGGAGATACCAAATACCAAATGCTAATTAGATCATAAGGCATCATAACTAGCTAGATGGAAATGCCAGAATATTAAAGGTTATTTAGTCATCTGTGAGAACTTTCCCCCAGAAGACATGATAAATCCTAGTTTTCCCCCAGATGAAAAATGGAATTTAGAACGGTTAATTGACAGAGAGACACAAGTTTCCTTGTGTTTACAGTGAGAAAGTGTTACATATCATCCTAAGTATGTAAGACAGCACAGGACCTTGGTAACACTTGATATTTATCCCCAAGAGAGGTTAGCATTGTGAATATGAATTTATTTATATCTCTCCCTTTAAATATAAAATTCACCCACATAGGGACATGCCAATGATTTAAGAAACTGAGATGTATGTTAGAAATATTGTTTATTAGTTGCAAGAAATATCTGTAGCACCAGATAACTAAAAATAAGTTTCAGATATTTCTGAATTCCTCTATTCCTGAAAAGGCTGAGTCATTTTAATAAATAGAAAATTTAAGTGTGGTATGTACTTAAGCTATTTCTTGCAAGACTAGTTCCCCTTCTCAAACATGAACAACTATTACTGTATGTTCTTCCAGCAAAATATTTTATTAATGAGACTATAGATTTCCAATTTAAGGCAGGCATGAAAGCTTTTGTGTGACTGTTTGCCAAATCTGCACTGGATGTGTGTGTGAGAGAGAGGGTTCTCATCCTCAAGGAAAGTGGGTGCTATTATTTGAAGAAATAATACTTATTAGAAGTGAAACGTGGGACAAGAAGAGCCTGCTTCCCATCTCTCCACCTCACCTTTCTCATTTGGGACCATCACATCACTTCAAACTGTTGTGACAAAAATGTGGCAATGTGTGTTGGGAACTGGCTTGAGCAAGGTAGTTAGTAGTAGCCATCTGTTACCATGGTGACTAATCATTATCCAGTAATCCAGTGACTTTTAACAGACTATAGTGGGTTAAGGAGGGAGTCAGATTAAGGAAGGAGGCAATCTTCCACACAGTGTGTCAAGTAATGAGGGAAAATGAAGCCAAAAGAGATGCGTGAGCTTTCAGTGGGAGGGTACCTAGCAGAATTGCTTACTTTGAGTCCTTCCTTGCAAGGTCAAAAGTCAAAGTGGAGATGTATTATTCTGATCTAGATTTGGAAAGTCTGAAGAAAAGATCTTTGAAGACCTAACATTGGAGCATATGAAACACCATAAATCTCTTTATTCATAGGGCGGTTGGGGGAAGGAATCAGCAGTGTGCTCACCTAGGAAACCAGAGCCCACACATCTTGGGATGACAGCTGGGAAAATCCTATGTAAACAGTTCTGCTGGGCTGAGTGGTCCTTCCATTCCATCAGAAAAAGAAACGGATAAGATGCGGGAGGGACTGCTCAGCAGTTCAGAGTGCTGCTTGCTCTTTCAGAGTTCTGGAATTCGGTTCCCAGCAACTCCATCAGGTAGCTCACCACAGCTCTATCATCCAGTGGATCCAATGCAGGGTACTAACATACACATGCACGCACACTCACAAATGCAGACACACACACACACACACACACACACACACACACTCATATGCATGTTCACACACTAAAAGATACAATAAATCTTAAAAAACAAAACTAATAAAAAATAAAAGTCTCGATCATTAATACACAATCATCCTTTCCCCGAAAAGACTGGAAGGCACAACCAACAATGCTAGACTCCCAGGAAGCTCAGAGAAATCTTTGAGAGAAGTAATAAAATGTAGGGGATGGCATGAATGGTACTGAACCTTTACCTGGGAAGTTCAAGCAGCAGAATGGCTGTACTGTAATGAGGGCCGTCATTGTTGAGTGTTAAAGAAGGCAGAACTTGAGTAGTTATCTGAGAGCTATAACAAGACTGGAAAGGCCTTGAAAACCTTTTTTGGGGTCCTGTTGTTTGCTCACCTTTGTTCTATTAGTCTGTCTTCAGCACTTTCCTTTTGACTTTATCATTTAGGGCATCCAGTATGTCGGTGATGGATCCCTCACTTCAAATCCCATCTGACTGAAGCTCCTCATGCTGTTACTGCATCAGCCATGATCTAGATTAAAATAGAATTTGATACCAAGAAGTCCACAGTCAAAGAGGGATCTGGGGTCAGATGCTGCAATGATACAGACCAAATTAAGCTATGGTCCAGTAACTGGGAGGAAAAGGATCTTGGGACAATTTGTAACACGTAATTGCATAACTATTAACAGTGCTGGGGAATAAATGCACATGGGGGAGCATAAGGTACCATGTCCTTTGCTATTTTCAACTGGTATGAAATACTGACAGAAGTGACTCAGCTTCTTCATGTAGTTTACCAAAAACCTTCTAAAAAGTTATAATGAATGAGTTCAAGGTAAAATATAAACACTACAGAGATAATGTGGAATAGTCAAAGCAACAGCAATCTAGAGAGTATGGAAGCAGTTGGGAATCAGATCACATACCGAAGGTTGAAAGGCATAGTAAGTTTGGGTTTATAAGCCCTCCACTTCAATATTACTTGCCGTTTGAGATTTGGAACCCTGAAATATCCCCTGGACCCCATCATCCTGTACTGGCAATAGTCTTCTCTTGTTTGGAGACTTTCTGATAACCTCACAGGAACCACTACTCTGAAATGAGGCATCAGCTCTTCACCTGGTGACCTCTAGGGATCATCACTATCTTCGGGGACTCATTAGAAGCAGAATCTGAGAATCCCTGGGTAGAAGAAGCACAGAGTCCACTGAAGAAAGAGAGTTGAGATATGAGGGGAAAGAAGATTTGTACTAGTTTCTACTGTGAATTTTACGTGTGAGAATATATTAAAAGGATGTCATATCAAATCAGATGACTGGATTGTGGTGAACTCACACAGGTGTACTTACAAAGACACTCTAGAATTAGTGATTAGTAGCTCAGCTAATCAATGTGGCATTACCAGTTGTCCTGGTTGGATAGAACATGAACACATTGATCTCCTCTCGTGAAAAGAAAATTTCCATGACACACCACTCTAGGATAATGATAGATTTTGAGGTAATTTAATCCTGAGATCTGCATTTCGAGCACATTCCACAGGGCTTTCAGGACTTTGTCATTACAAAATGTCAAAGGTAAATGGATAAAGGGATCTCGGGCGTCTTGGGATTCACTGTCACTAGCCTCTGTAGGCAGGGTGATGTCAAGGTTTGTCTTATTGTAAGTTCTCTGTCGTCTCAATGAAATGAGACAGAATTGAGCAGTGACAGCAGTTGCAGGTCGCTTCTCACTGCTGCATGCCATACAGATGAACAGCAAGAAAAGGCCTGGTTGGAAGGGAATAAGGGATAGTTATCACTGACTAATCGAGGAGACAATTCCAATATCTAAGAGCTAAAACCACAAAGACATACACACTATCCAGTACCAGTAAGGATTTGTCTTCAAAACTCTATCTCATGTACACTTGTTACCCTAAGATCTGCAAGAAAGAAGTGTATGAATCAGGCATTGTTGAGTGGCTGCCTTGTTTCCAAGGATTTGTTTCTTTTATTACAAGCTGTTGTGCTTTCTAGAGCTGTCGGTACATGACAATATCATTGTAATACAAATTGCTTCCAAGCTCTGTAGATTCTCCAGGTATCTTGTTGTTAAAGGGCAGAGACAGTTTAATATTTAAGCCATTTGTATCAAAGACTTTTAGAAGTTTTTTTGCAAGATTACTGGTTATATTATTTACAGGCAGAAGGTGTGCTTTCTCTTACTGATGGATGGTTGTTGGATCAAGCACTAACAGTCTACCTGTTCTAGGCTTGGAGGGAGCCGTTGTTACCAGTCTCTGTTGCCCTTCCGTGGGCACATTTCTGCGACATTCAAAAATTATCTTACACATAGTTACTTAAACTGCACATAGACAGTTCTGAATCATTCTTTAAAACCCATATTGTCAAAGGTTGGAAGAGTGCCACAGGCCTGTAATTCCAGGACTCAAGAGGGAGGCAGAGGAAGGTAGCTATGAGTTTAAGGCTATCTTGGTCTACATAACAACTTACAGGAAAACCAGAGCTATGCTGCCAGACCCTGTCCCAGAAAAGAAATCTGGGCTTTCAAGTGGCAGACATGGTGATGTTGCTTCAATTCAGTTCCTAGGACCACAGTGCTCCTGAACATGAATCCTGATCCTCTCATTTGTTCCCAATTTGTACATGAATATAAGACTGTTTTAACATTTGGAGATCAGTAACCAAATACTAAAACAATTTCTGCTTTACCAACTTTATTAAGAACCTCCATTCCCACCCTAAAATGAAACAACACCAGATGAACCGTGGACTAAACCACATCAAATCCCATCCTGCATGCTGATCATGAATACCTGTGATGCATTTGAAGGTCCTGTGTTCTCTAAACACATGCTGTTTGTTTTTTCCTCTGAAAAATCCATGCAAAGAATTCACAGAAAACAAAATAAAATACCATAGCAACCAAACCCCATAAATTTTACAGGGCACCAACACCCAATTTCTCCAAATAATAAAGTATGGAATTCTCCTTTTCCCCTCCCTTATGCTTCTAGTCAGTTCATATAGTTGTAAACACTGTGTGCACACATAAATATGCACAAATATCTTTGAAGTTTATATAGAGCTATATGATAAGATAGTTCAACTACATGCCCTGTATTATAATAAGTCACTATGGTTTCTCAGGGTAAGTAAGCCCATGTAATTTCAGTTTATGAGTTTTTAAATTATTACTGGGGAGAAACATTATTGAAAACATACTGAACACACCTATAGGCAAAGCGCTTCTGTATACATTTTATATCCGTATGCATCATGAAACAAGTTGCAAGTGGTAGCACATGTCTATAAACCTAGCACATGGGAGGTGAGGGCGGAGGCAGGAGGATTATACATCAGGATCATTCCAAGCTACATAGTGAGTTCTAGGCCAGCCAGAACTACCTGAGACTCTGTCTCATGTGTTTATTGTATGTATGTGTTTATCCATGTGTATTTATTAATTCCAGTACACAGATGTGTATTTATTAATTCAGTACACACAATGTGACAGACCATTGCCAACCACGTCTTCTAAAGGAAAAAGCTGAATAGAGAGGCAATTATTCTTCTTCTCAGAGTTTGGAGTCAGCACAAGGCCAGAGCCATGGAAAGGCCAAGCAGAGTAAGAATACTCCAGAATGCTGTGACCTCTGGGCAGAGGATACAATTTGAGAAAAGTCAATGCTCCAATATTCAAGCTTGCAGGGAGTGAGCAAGCTATTCTACAGTTGGTGGCATCGGGGTTTGCTCTCAAAGGAATGCATATGTTGAGAGCTGAAGAAAGCTTCTGTGTGTTCACAAGCATGGTGACTCGACAGGATGACTTATCTTTGTCATTTAACCTGCCCATTATGCTGTCATGTGGGGCAGCTAGGCCTGTGCTGGATTGAGTGGGTTTGGTAATACAAACAACTTAATTGAAATGGCTGGTCCCCAGAACCTCATTGAGGAAGGAAGATGTTTCCTGGTGGAGTTGAAGATGGCCTAATATGTATCCGTGTCAAATCTTTGACATATGCAACTCTGGTCCCACTGGTGTGCAGCTGTTGTCGGAGATGAGAGACCCATTTGCTTTTATCATGCCTCTGAAACCACATTAGAGAAATTACAGGGTATTATCAAGATAAGAAAATAATTGCATTTTAATTTGACATGAGGGTTTCTTTAGAGAATAAAGTGGAAATTGGATCAAGAGAGCAGGCTGAGAATATGTCTAGCTAGTGCCCTCGTGGACGCATAAGAAATAACAGAAGATATTTCAGAAAAGTTTTGAGTCTTCAGTGAAGCTGGAAGAAAGGAAGGGCTGTCAGGGGCTGGTCAGCTAATGAGTCCCTAAGACATAGTGGGAGAGGAGATGGGGAGATATAGCCAAAGGACCAAAGGAAAGATACGAATCTGTCTCATAGTGATCCCATAGAATGCTATACTCCTCACACATAACAATGAAATGTCGTTTTTATAGAGAATGAAGGCATTCTGAGTTTTATACAAAAATCCTAGTCCAGAGAGGCTCATTTCTAGGAATTTTAATATGTCACATCTAGATACTCAACACAAAAGCAAATAAAATTAATAATAAAAGATTGGGGGTGTTGGAGATAGACAGTAATGTGCTTGCCATTAAAGGATAAAGACCTAAGTTCAACTCCATAACCCATATAAAAAGCTAAGAGTTTTGGCATATTCTTGTAATATTAGTACTAGGGAGACAGAGCTAGGCATGGAACCCTGGGTGATGGAGGAGGGTATGGGTTAAAACAAGATGTAAAAATTAGCCAATAAAAGGCTAAAACTAATGGGCCAGACAGTGTTTCCTCGTAATTATTTCAGGTAAAGCTAGCCAGGTAACAGGAAGCGGCCTTCTGCTGCTCCTTCTACACCTGGGTCTCACCAGTCAGCCAACTTAACCTGTATGGAGAGTCCCAGGCCACTTGCAATCCCTGTCTCAAAAAGCAAAGTAGACAGCTCCTGAGGAATGATATTTGGGGTTGACTCTGGACTCTCTATGAGGTACACACATCAGCGTACACATGCACCCATGTGAATACACACACACTGCTAAAAACAAATTATAAATCAAACATAAAGGCAAAATTAAGATGATTTCTTCATACATTTTGTACTTTGTATGATGGAGGACTCCCATTGGCTAATAAAGAAACTGCCTGGCCCATTTGATTGGTCAGCCTTTAGGTGGGCGGAGTAGACAGAACAGGAAGAAGGAAGTGAGGTAGATGGCTCAGTCAGATGCTACGCCTCTCCTAAGTTAGACAGACCACCGTGCCTCTCCTCAGAGAGAAGCCAGATGTGATGAAGCTCCAGCCCAAGATGGACGTATGCTAGAAACTAAACGGTAAGGCACCACTTCGTGGTGCTACACAGATTATTAGATATGGGCTAATCAAGATGTGAGTAAGAGGCTGGAATTAATGGGCCAGGCAGTGTTTAAAAGAATACAATTTGTATGTTGTTATTTCGGGACATAAGCTAGCTGGTGGCCGAGAGCAGGGCAGCGGGAAGCCCCCTCGCAGCTCCACACTACATTTGTAACATTTACTATTTCAGAAAATTCTTCTTGATTCAGGGGTTCATGATACCTTAAAAAACTCCTGTTTTGTTTCTGAAAACTAATATTGTAAATAGACTGAAATCATAAACTCAAATCATTTTACTTAGGATCAAACATTCAGAAGTTAACTCTCCAGTGTTGGGCAGATTTAATTTGATTTCAAAACACTTTAGTGGGGATACCAACAAGAGTATTAAAAGTCCCTTGTTTTAGAGGATAGGGTACGTTTTACATAAATCACATACATTGATCATACATCGTATGTTCACACACATTCTGTTATCTATCTTAGAGGATAGAATGGTTTCAAATATCCATTGCTGACAAAGCTGCATCTTGAATGATGTGGATATAAATGAGCTTAAAGTGAGCCGGTTTGATGGGAAGGCTGAGGTGACCTTAATCTAGTGATTCTAGGTCATGGTCTGAAATGAGAAGGAAGCACACTCTTCACCCAGGACACTCAGGATGATTAGCATGCGGCACCCTGGTGGTTGATTTTTTTTTTTTTGGTCAAAAATATGAAAGTTAAATAAGTTGCCAACTTGTTACAGTCATCTCAACAAAGATGGCAGGGTCATCACCTTTTGGGAGTTATGTGCTTACTATGTCATTTTTATGATACCTCTGGGAGAATACAAATGAAGGTCTGGGAGTTTCCAAGACCCATCCCTTCCACTGTCCATCCTCCAGCTGACAGGGTGTCCTTGGGCTTCATACTGGGAGATATGACAATAACTATGCTGCCTGGATTCTTCCTCCACCCCACTTGGCATCACTATGATATTGTGACCAATTCTGCTATGCATTCTTTGGTCTTGGAAATGTTAGTCACAAACACAAAATAGGCTATATTTCTATTGACTGTGCATATTCTTTTGTGTCTTGTTTTGGTTGTCTTTCTGGTTAAGATCCCACCAATAGTAATCACATCACTCACTAAACTTTCCTGTCAAACAGAAAGGACTTTTCCAGAGTCATAATTTAAGGACCAAGATGCCTATTTACCTGACCATAGTTTGACCAAGATGGTTTCATTCTGAAGACCTATGTAGACCAAGCTAGCCTGGAATTCATAATCCTCCTGCCTCTGCTTCCCAAGTGCTGGGAACGCAGGCAGAACCTACCATAAGTAGCTGGACTGCATGATTTTACTTTCTAAAAATAACTTCCATGCTCCATCTTCAATGGATAAATCAAATCTTACATCTAAACCATGAAAATATGATTATGTGATGATCCATTAGCAGCTCCTCATAATTTGATCTAAAGATTTATGAAAATCTTAATTAAAATTCTATTAAGTTATTATTTGGATATAAAGAAGGTGATTCTAAATGTTACACAGAAAAGAAAATTTTATTTTTAAAAAATCTTAGAAAGGGACTGGTTGGTGGTAGTGCATGCCTTTAATTCCAGCACTCGGGAGTCAGAGGCAGTCAGGTCTCTGTGCATTTGAGGCCAGTTTGGTCTACAGAGCAAGTTCCAGGATAGCTAAGACTGTTACACAGAGAAACCTGAGAAAGAAATATGAGAAAGGGGAAAGGAGAAATGATCTTCTTATAATTTCAAAAAAAAGAAATAATTTAAAAAGAATGAAAGAAGCCGGGCGGTGGTGGCGCACACCTTTAATCCCAGCACTCGGGAGGCAGAGGTAGGTGGATCTCTGAGTTCGAGGCCAGCCTGGTCTATAAGAGCTAGATCCAGGACAGGCTCTAGAAACTACAGGGAAACCTTGTCTCGAAAAAACAAAAAAAAAAAAAAAGAATGAAAGAAAACTACTATTAAATATGCCTACAAGCTCTCTGCAGCTGTAACTACTTGCTCAACACATGCACAAGCTTGGCTCATCACTGGTTCCTCATGAGTGGGAGAGACTCATTAGGTCCCATCCCTCACCAAAGGACCATGGGAAGCTCAGAATCATTAATTCCAAGTTCACTGAAGGACCATGGGAAACTCAAACTCATTAGGTCCCACCTCATTGAAGGACCATGGGAAACTCAGGCTCATTAGGTCCCAGCTCACTGGAGGACCATGGGAAACTCAAACTCATTAGGTCCCACCTCACTGAAGGACCATGGGAAGCTCAGGATTATTGGGTCCCACCTCATACTGAAGGACCATGGGAAGCTCAGGATCAATTGGTCCCACCCCACACTGAAGGACCATGGGAAGTTCAAGCTCATTAGGCCCCACACTTCACCAAAGGAACATAGGAAGCTCAGGATCATTAGGTCCCACTTCACTGAAGGACCATGGGAAGCTCAGGATCATTAGGTCCCACCTCACTGAAGGACCAAGGGAAACTCAGGCTCATTAGGTCCCACCTCACTGGAAGACCAAGGGAAGTTCAGGCTCATTAGGTCTTACCCAGCACTTAAGGACCATGGAAAAATCATGGTTGCTTGCAGAATGGGTGTTACTGTCCTCAGTTACATGGAAAAGAAATTTTTATTTTAAAAAGCATGAGAAAAAAAGGAAGGGGAATGGTATAATTATGTTATAATCTCAAAATAAGATAAATATTTGAAAACTAATTAACAAAAAATATTAAAATAGTCCATAGGCTCCCTGCAGCTGCAATTACCTGCCCCTGCTAAGCTTCCCACATTCAAGTAAAGAGTCCCCAAGTTGTGCTCACGCAAGCTACTATAATTAAACTCAGTGGGTGAAACACACACAAAAAGACATCTAAGTAGAAAGGTGACTTGCAAAGAAGAAGTGTTTCAGGGGGAGAGGAAGGAGGGATTTTTTTTTTAAATGACCAAAATTCACTACATACATGTGTAAAATTTTCAAAAAATACGAAACCAATATCAAAGAACAAAGTTGAAGAACTGACATTAAACCAACTTCAAGACAGTAAAGAGCAAACTAATCAACACAGTATGGTATTGGTAAGAAGTAGAGAGAGTAGAACAGATGTCAGAATATGTAACTCTTGCTAATTCCCTTGTCTTCTACTCCACACCTTTCACATAGGACTCTAAATTCTGAGAGGCCTATTGTAAGCCCAGTCCTCTCCTCAGCTCAGACAGATCCGTTTAGAGAAAAATCATGCGATTGTCCACAGGCACCCCAGACTGAACAGCCCATCACTGGGCCAGGCCCAAGAGACAGACTGCACAGTGAAGCAGGAGATGATAAAATTGCCGAGGAAGGGATGTCAGAGATTAACATATTAGAAAGATGAGCAGCCCTCAGTTCACCTGGGCTTCATTCAACCTAGGGAGCATGCTTGGTCAACCCCACCTTACAGACGTCCAGGAGAGGTGGGGCCATGCTAATGATCCATAAAAGGTCACTGCTGACCTTACCTTGTTCCCTTTCCCCCTTTGCTCTCTTAAAGTCAGGCCACAGGTGACCAATGGCACAGCTCAGGATTCCTCTGTGGCCCTCTTAGTAAGCCATCTCCTTCCCTGTGACTGTCCATGTGTCTCTGTGCAATGCATTGCAGAGGCACACAGCCTGGAGCTCACAGTGCCCATGCTCCGTATTTGTTTCCACAGGAACAAGACTAGGAGCAAATGCAGATTTTCACATCCCTTAGCTCCTCACGTGCAGAGAACCTTGAGTGGAAAGAAAGGGGCAGCAAAATAGAAGTGAGGAGTTGGGAGCGACAGGCTGGAGAGCCTGGAGAATTCCAGCGAAAGCTGGAGGCCTCCATGAACCACCCCCTCCCTCACCACGGGACACACACGGGGCCTTGTGTGAACTTCTAACGTCTGCAGCACCTCCAGAGAGACTGCTGCAAAAGGCAGGGTCAGGGGGCCGAGGCCATATTCAACCCAACCAGGAATTGAAACTGATTGAGGCGGTAGGATTTCCTCTCGTTGATTTTCTAATTTTTATTTGCACGTTTGTGTTTCCATTTCTGGGTTGCTTTGTTTTAGCTTATGCCTCATCAGAAAGAGTTTATGATTGTCCTTCATGTTTCTGCACCTACTATAGAGTACTTTTATTATTCTCATTATACCTCATGCATTTAACTTCCAAGCTTTCCCTTTCACTCATATTTTAGCTCCTCCCCCTTTCTCACTCTCTTATTATTATTATTATTTCACTTCTTATGATTGGAGACCATTGGCCCTAAATTACCTTAAATTATTTGTTTCCCAGTCAGTGCCCTGAATTTGTCAGGACACATCATACCCCAGCTGCCAGTCATTACATATGTTACTATAAAGAACAACACCGCCTCCCTCCCCGTCTAAGGGGGGTCATTCAACTTAGATGGAAGTGGCTGCTTATGGGTAGTCACAGTAACATATTTCACACCTAAAAATTTTGTATTTCACTCTTCATAAAGACAACTCACCAGGAAAACTTGTGTAAAAATAACACAAACATGCAAGTACAATAAAGGGAAAAAATGAAAACCCAAGGGAACTTCTATCCCAAGTTGTGCATAAAAAGCAACAGCGAAACACAGGATAAGATGGGCAAAGAACTTCTGTCTCCACAAGATCACAGTACCTCTGTACCAGAAACCAAATTTACAGTGGCTGAAATAATAGAGAAATATTTCTGCGTCCCGCTTTTAAAAAGATGAACCGACAGAGGACTCAGACAAATGGATGAATGAAATAAGGAAGTAGGGAGATCAGTTCAGAATTCAGACAAGAAAGTCAGAAAACTGAATTAAACAGTTAGCAATTTGGAGGAGGTTAAAATGTGAAGAACAAGTTCAGCAAGGAATTTGAGACTCTGAAACAGAATCAAAATGGAAGACTGGAAATGAACCCTTGAATCCAAGACTAAAACACAGTGGAGAGTATCATTAAAGAGATGACCAAGCAGAAGGCCATGTGTTGGTAGTGGATGACAAGGTAGAGACAATATATGCAGACATATATAAAGAAAATGATGAGTGTCCCCAAAACTTTCAATAACTGGGATCTATGAAAGAGGCTGAGCATAAGAATATGCAGGGTAGAAGAAACAGCTAAGACAAAGTCTAAAGCATAGATAAGTTTCAATAAAAGTGTAGAAAGATATTTTTCAGCTCTAGACAGGAATGGATATCCAAACAACTCTAAAGAAAAATGTAAAATCACAAAGTTGCAGGAGAATGGAGAGAGCTGGAAATTAAAATAACCTTGAATCTGTTGGTCCTGAATGTGATCAAAGCCAACCTTACAAGAACCAAAGGATGGGAACAAAGTCATGACTTCTCCCTCCAACAGACTTTTAAAAAGCCATCTAACCAAACTTCCTGGAAAATGTGGAGGACAGAAGCATACCAATGCATCTGTCTGTCTTTGTGATATAATGAGAGACAGACACAGATCCCTGGAGTTCACTGGACAGCCAAACAAGTCTGTTTGTCAAATCCTAGGAAAGTAAAGCAGCCTGTATCAAAATAAAATCAAGACAAAAGCAATGTGAGGACCTAAGAAACAAGGTATACGTTAGCTTTTATTCCCCACATGCTCATGAACAAATATTCAGATGCTCTGCTCACAAGTACATCTGCACAGATGAGCATATAAACACACAACACACCACACACACACACACACACACACAAACACACAAACACACAAGAAAGAGGTATGCTTTCCCTAAGCAAATCTTAGTCTCAAATGTGTTACACCTTGAACAAGAGGACAATTTTGACATGACCCCTTACCCATCAGCTGTCTCTGCTTTATTTCTGACACGTTCCTCTGTTATTTAAAACTTTTTTGTCAAATTCCTCATGTTTTTATTCTGCTCAAAGATATGCATCTTTATAAAACATCTTGAATTATTTTTGAATGTCAGGTTATGAATAAATAAAAACAATAAAAATAGACAAGCAAATGGAACTAAAATTGAATTTATTATGCTGGAAAACTTTATAACCCTAGGAAGTTTTTCTTAGAGCATATTAAGAAGGCTTGCACCTATAAAACTCTGAGCACCCTCCTGGCATTTTTTAAAGTACCAATAACCGGGGGACTAATGTGCCACTCATAGCAGAATTATCTCTTTATCTTAAAATAAGCAGTGTTGTCCCCTCTCCACGTTCGTATTTTAAAAGTGAAATTCATGTGTACCATCTTGAAAATTATTTCATTGCATGAAATGGTTTGACAATGAGTTGGTAATATTTTGAATATGTATCTCCAGTGACACACTGCAGATAATTTCCCCACGGAAAGCAGAATGTTCACTGTTCTCAAGTATCTGAAGTAGGTCCTGCTTCCCCTAGATGCAGTCTATGCTAAAGTTAAATGGTAACAGCACCATCTAATCTTGAAAACATTGCCTATTAGTAAAAATGCTACAAGATGTTTTAGTTAATGCTAAGGGGTGATGTAAATTAGTGTATGGGGGTGAATTAGTGGCTTAATGTCATTAAGTTACACCTTCTTGAAAAACCAGTTCGCCATCACTTTCTCCTAACCTAAATAAATTTCTCCTAAATAAATGCTTTAGTTATTTGACCTGCCACTGTCATAAGACACACTGCCAAGAGCAGGTGCTTATCTTGGCTCACAGTTCCAGGGTACAGTCTAGTCTATCTCTGCACAGAAGGAAGCCAGCAAGCACTTGAAGCAGATGGTGGCCACGTTACATCCAAAATCAGTAAAGAGAGAGAGAGATGATTGCTTGTGATCAATATGCTTTCTCCTTTTTATGTAGTCTAGGACCCAAGCCCAGGGAGTCTTGCTGCCCATATTTCAGATGGGCCTTCCCACCTCCACTAACCTAATACAGATAATCTCTCAAAGGCACCCCTAGAAGATAGTCTCCTAGGTGACTCTAGAGTAGTGTTTCTCAGCCTTCCTAATGCTGTGACTCTTTAATGTAGTTTAATAATATATGACCATAATTTTTTGATACTAAATAACTTTAATTTTGCTACTGTTATAAATCATGATATAAATATTTGATATGCAGGATATCTGATATGTGGTCCCTGTGGGGGTCATGACCCACATGTTGAGAACTGCTGTTTAAGATGGTATCAAGTTACAAACAATTAGTATTTTCCCTCACATTTTATTAAGAAATTATTCTGAAGACTATGAAGCAATTCCTCTAGCTGGAAAATATTTATTTAAAAGGCACAGGCACAGATGGTAAATCAGTCTTTCCCTAAAGGCAGGAGATTGGTGTAGGAAGTCCTTCTGTCTATGTGTTGCTTTTATTGGTTAATGAATAAAGAAGCTGCTTTCGGCCAATGGCTTAACAGAATATATCCAGGGTAAAAGATATATATATATATATATATATATATATATATATATATATATATATATATATATATATATAGAGAGAGAGAGAGAGAGAGAGAGAGAGAGAGAGGAGAGAGAAAGAGAGAGAGAGAGAGAGAGAGAGAGAGAGAGAGAGAGAGAGAGAGAGAGAGAGAATAGGCGAAGCCAGAGAGAAACCATGTAGCCCCACTGGTGACAGACACAGGATGAAACTTTACCTGGCAAGCCATAGCCACATGGCAATAAACAGATTAATAGAAATGGGCTAACCAAAGATATAAGAACTTAAGCTATTGGCTGAATAGTATGAATAATATAGTTTCTGAGTGATTATTTCGGAAGTCTGGGAGACCGGGATATGAATGAACAGCCTCCACCTGCAGGAAATTGTATGTGGGCTAGAGTAACTAAAGTCAGAAGACTTAGTTCCATCTATGCTTTGAATCTACTCAATGGTAGGATTTGTTGAAGCAACAACGATGTATTCTGTCTTAATACAATGTTCCTTGATACCAACACATTGATGTAAGGTTTCAGATATCACTTCATCTAATTACCCAACAATCTTAAAAACAAGCATATTACCCAGTTAATCCTTACTACAAGCCTAAGAATTGAAAGCTATTGTAGCAGGCAAGATAAATGGGAAAATGGGGCAGAGCATGGATGATTATCTAGCTGAGTTACCATCAGAAGTGTGTTCTGCATTGAAAGTGCTTTTTTCTGAGGGCTTATGCGGGAACTCCAGCTCCGTAGATTAGCCAATAGTCAGATGGATAAAGAAAAGGCAGAATTAATCCATCAGATAGAAGTTAACAAGGACCAAACTGGAGCGGAAGCAGCACACCTTATTCTGATCAACTAAAGGAAAAAATAAATGACCTGGAGACACAGCTTAGAAAATCAGACCTAGACAAGCAACATTTCATGGAGGAAATTAAAAAGCTGAAAAAAGAACTGGAAAATTTTGAATCTTTGTTCTTTGAAGAAATTGAAGACCTAAAGTACAACTCTAAGGAAGAAGCGAAGAAGAATATTCTCTTAGAAGAGAAGTTAAAAAGCTTTGTGAGCAATTTGGATTTGAATTACCTACTCCTGTTGCTGCTTCTGAACAGACAGAAGATGAAGAAAGTCCTACTAATTTCCCTATTTATTAAAGACCACATTTAACTGTAGATTTAAAACTATTTTATAAGTTAAAAACTTTCCATTGGAAATAAAACAATCTCTGAAATACTGTATTTTTGCTTAAAATAAAGTCATATTTAAAAAAAAAAAAAGTTCCTTTCTCTGAATTTACTGACCAGCTCCACAGCTTCATTGATTTTTCACACAGGTAGAAACCTCTGTGTCTCCCACCCTCTCCCACCATGCCTCACCTCTTCACATCCTGTTTCTGTGTGTCCCTATGGTGACCCCCAACCATTTTCCTGATGACTACAAAGCAATCTAACTCACAGTCTGCCATTCTCTCACTAATGCATAATTCTTTGTTCCTCTTTTAAATTCCTCACTATTTCTCTGTTACAGTCAGCAAATCAACAACAAATCTCTTCCCTTGTCAATGTGCCATAGCCTCTGGTTTCATTCCTTCTCTCTCCCTAGCCAAGACGGCCCCTCATGAATTTAGACTCTGAAGTACATAAGACCACTTCTTTTCCTTGCAATTACATTCCTTTCTTTCCTCCTTTCTTCCTTCCTTTCCTTCCTTCCTTCCTTTATGTATTTTGAGGCACTGGAGATCAAACCCAGAACCTTACACACACTGCCCAGTACTTTATCACTACGCTATATCCTCAGTCCATTTGCAATACATTTCTATTTCTGCATCATGAATCACGAGAACTTTTCAGCTTGAAACAGCATCGACAATTAACTAAACTTTCCATATACCAGACTGTGGAGGGCTCATATTTCTTCGTGTTGTCTCAGAAGCAAACCCAGGTGCTTGCAGGTCTGCACTCCTGCCAGGAGGTTTTGGAAAAGAACCACATCCCAGCATGCTCAGGCTGCTGGAGGAACTCCCTCCTGCTGTTTGTAGCACTGCTTTCCTTGGCCACCCACAAGCCAGTAATAACACATTGAATTTTTCTTGTTTCTAACATCTCTGCCTTCTGCTTTTCTTGCATTAATATGATGCCATCGTCGAGGACTTGTTAGCTTTTAGGGAATGATCAATTTTAAAACCTTAAGGTCCACCAGGGAAGTCTTCTTGATTGAACCCCCTGATGGAGGACTCCCATTGGCTAATAAAGAAACTGCCTGGCCCATTTGATTGGCCAGCCTTTAGGTGGGCGGAGTAGACAGAACAGGAAGAAGGAAGTGAGGTAGATGGCTCAGTCAGATGCTACGCCTCTGCTAAGTTAGGCAGACCGCCATGCCTCTCCTCAGAGAGATGCCAGATGCGATGAAGCTCCAGCCCAAGATGGACGTATGCTAGAAACTAAACGGTAAGGCACCACTTCGTGGTGCTACACAGATTATTAGAAATGGGTTAAAGCAAGATGTGATAATTAGACAATAAGAGGCTAGAAATAATGGGCCAGGCAGTATTTAAAAGAATACAATTTGTGTGTTGATATTTTGGGTGTAAAGCTAACTATGCAGGAGCCGGGTGGGATGAAAAGCAGGCCTGCCCGCAGCGCCACACTACAGAATGGCGCCCAACGTGGATAACCGAATCCGCAGAAAGCTTGAGAAAGCTTGGGAAAGAATAGAGTAAAGCTCTATTTTTCGGGTCTGGCAAGCAAGCACTCTCATCTAAGAGAGGCTTCCTGACTCAGCTTCAGCTGCAAAACATTGCAGCTCTTTTAAGAGGTTCGGCTACGAAACACTTAAATGCTGTTGAGGAAAATTAACTGCATGCTTTTCGGTTTTCAGCCGTAGCAGGAAAAAAGCTGTGTCGTTTTAAAATGCCAGCTTTCTGGGCCATTCTGCCAGGGCAAACTCTGACTCTTTCAAGCAGGCGGTCCTGACTATGGAGCTTTTGAGTGTTGTTTAACACTGTTGCAGCTTGCTTGCTGGCAGGGACCTTGAACCGCCAAAGAGTTGTGGTACCTCTGCCACGAGGCTGGAAAGCTAGGGAATGGGCTGGATCTAGCCGCCAAAGTCACGGCCTTAGTCCTACTGATATTGTTTGGTAAAGTAAAGACTCATGTAGTCAGAAAGAGAGATATGCAGTAAAAGAAAAATTCAAAGTCGAAGAAAATGTCTAAGTGCTTTACAGTGTGTTGAAAATATATGTAGGCTAAAGGTTAAAGTTCTTAAAAGTAAAAAAGAAGAAAGAAAGTAGTTGGGTGTGGTAGTACACACCTTTAATCCCAACACTTGTGAGGTAGAGGTAGATTGACCTCTGTGACTTCAAGGTGTGGCAGGACACACCTTTAATCCCAATGCCTGGGAGGCAGAGACAGACAGATCTCTGTGAGTTCAAGGTGTGGTAGCATACACCTTTAATCCAAGCACTTGGGAAGTAAAGGCAAGTGGATCTCTGTGAGTTCAAGGACAGCCTGGTCTACAGAGTTATTCCAGGACAAAGATATACAGAGAACCTGTCTCAAAAAGTAAAAGTAAAAATAAACGAAATAGAGGTTTAAACAAAGCTGCACAAAGATGGAAAATACACAGAGAACCTTGATACTGTATGCTATTATGCTCTCTTTGAATTGCTTGAATGCTGAGGAAGGAGCAACTGCTGCTAAAAGATATTTGTTTATAAATGCTGCTGAACTAATCCAAGATAGATATTTTAAAAATACCTTGACTTCAGAATTTGGATCTAAGGATATAATACTTTGGAAAAGAGATTGTTCTTTTGTTTTTACAGAAAATGAGACTGTATGGATTGCATCTATCCCAATATGGTATGATAGACCACGACCTCCTGAAAGGTTGCTGTGAACACCTTCAGAAAATTACTTCAACCAACTGATGACAGATGAACCTGGCACACAGGTTACAGCATGAAAGATCTGATTAACAGCATCCCCATTCAGCAGGAAGCAGTTTGGAGAGAAATAACTGCGCCCATGTTCCCAAATATTGTTTATAAATATTCTTTTACATTTAAAGGGGGATATGATATAGATATGAATAATTTGCATTGGTATGGATTTTAAGGTCAATTTTGTTATATGTGTATGTATTTCTGATTTTGATTAAGCTATTGTGATTGTGTAGTTCATTTTAAAAATGTAATGTATATAGGTTGTTAATGGATAGTCAATAATAGTAAAGCTTATAGTCATGTTAGTTAGATTTTCTAGATATATAGAGATATATTTCAGTTAGATAGGCATTCTTCATATCTTCCAAAGACTACAGAATATAGCATTTAAATGTTTTAATAACTTAGGGCTTTTCATGACAATGAGACATGTCTGCTCCTGGCAGCACCATCTACTTCAAGAAGATGATGGGCATCAAAGAGGCTCCTTACGGAGTTTGATAGCCATTTGGGCAAGAAACTGCTCTTGCCTGGACTGTTGCAGAAAGTGGACACAAAGAACCCAATGAGAGAGGACTGCTGAACTTGCCTAAATGTGAGATGATTCTTTGGGGTTTCTGATTCATGAGAGTCTGCGAGTCATTCTACAGGACACAGCAGATATTGACTGAACTGCCTTTGAAATTTCCTGCTTCATGGAAATGTCTCTGGATACTATGGGCCTGAAGGCTGAGGATGGATACCCCAACAGTACAAAAGAACTTTGGGTGACTGTCCAGGCAGCGAGATGTCTCTGTCATTTCTAGAGTTTTGCAAGTTGCTTACTTCTCATTTACTTAGGTAATATTATATCCTTCTGGACTCTTTGATGGAGTTGAAGAATAGATAGAAAGTTATAGTTTTCCTTATGTATGATAAAAGATAAGGTATATTTAAATATTGTAACTGTAATTCTTACTTGATAACTGTTTTGTTATATGTAATTTTACTATGTTAAAGTTAAAGCCTTTCTTTTTTGTTTAAACAGAAAAAGGGGAAATGATGGAGGACTCCCATTGGCTAATAAAGAAACTGCCTGGCCCATTTGATTGGCCAGCCTTTAGGTGGGCGGAGTAGACAGAACAGGAAGAAGGAAGTGAGGTAGATGGCTCAGTCAGATGCTACGCCTCTGCTAAGTTAGGCAGACCGCCATGCCTCTCCTCAGAGAGATGCCAGATGCGATGAAGCTCCAGCCCAAGATGGACGTATGCTAGAAACTAAACGGTAAGGCACCACTTCGTGGTGCTACACAGATTATTAGAAATGGGTTAAAGCAAGATGTGATAATTAGACAATAAGAGGCTAGAAATAATGGGCCAGGCAGTATTTAAAAGAATACAATTTGTGTGTTGATATTTTGGGTGTAAAGCTAACTATGCAGGAGCCGGGTGGGATGAAAAGCAGGCCTGCCCGCAGCTCCACACTACAACCCCCCAACTTTCATTAAACATGAACAAAGCCCTTTTGTATGTTATTTAACACATTTACAGTCTTTGAGGATTATGGTCTTGGGAAACTTTGGAGAAGCATCTGCCAATGATACTCATGCAGGTATTCCATCTAGGAGTCAGGATCCACTCCTTTTTAGCCACAGAATTCCTTTCCCCAAACCACCTCACAAATGTGAAGCCTCTTCATCATTCTCAGGCAAGTGTCTCTCTCACTCTCAGCAAACACTTACTCTTTGAGGAAAAGGCTGTGTCTGACTCTTTTAGGCTCCCTCTGATTTCTTAAATTGACAAAAGATGGGTATGATTTTTCAGGATAACTTTTATCATATTATATTCCAAGTCATTCTAAATGTGTCTTAATATATTAACTAAATTAGTATATGTTCCTTAAAATTTCCCTAGGTTTGGAGTAATGTGTAATGCAATTCATATACAGATAAATTACATGCTTACATATGTTCATAAACATATATTCTGTTATATATACACTTGTGCATTATGACATTCTGTTATATATTTTATGTGGTACATAGTATATGTGTGTGTGTATACTAGATACACAGCCTTTCATATGTACAATCTTTTAAAGTTTTTACAATAACTCCATGATACAAGCATCATTATCCTGGGTTATGATCATCAATATGAGGAATCTGGGCTCTCAGAATTTAATTGACTTGCTAAGATCAAGAGGCATCTAGGCAAATCTCACAGATAAAGACAGAGCTGAAGCTGCAGCCCTTCCTAAGAACTCGTTCCACACATTCCCTTACATGGTGTATAAACCACATCTGTAATTCCATAATTTCTGTCTATGCAGTGACACTGGACCCGAAGACAGTGAAAATACTGAAAACCAGGAGAGCTCATCAAACATATACCATTAAATGAATAAGACATGGGGCAGAAAAATCAATGGCAATTATACTGTCTAAAGATTTCTTTAAAGAGAATTAGAACTGTGATTAGGATGCAGGGGGGAGCATCCATGTATTTGCTCTATTTCCACACAAGATCCAGATGAAATCAGAGTTTAAGGCTCTGAAAGGGAAAAGTTAACAGCGGCAAAGAGAATTGGAGTCAAGTTCAACAAGTCTGTGGGATACAGACAGAATGTGACAATTGCTGTGGCAATGACTGATAGAAGATGCAACTATGAGGACATTACCACCGAGACTTAAGGTACAGCCATCTGGACCCAGAGAAGAGGTGGGACAGCAATGTAGGAGTCCCCTCTATATGCTGTGAATAGCAGTGGTTAATAAGAATCTGTCTTGTGCCTGGTAGGGCAGAATAGAAGTAGGTGGGGAAAACTAAACTGAATGCTGGGAGAACGAAGGCAAGGTCAAGAGACACCGTGTAGCTGCCAGAGGGAAAAGATGCAGAGCTGCCAGCTGGAACCTTGCCAGTAGGCCATGAGCTTCATGGTAAAATATTAAATAATGGAAATGGGTTAAATTAAGATGTAACAGCTAGCCAATAAGAAGTTAGTGCGAATAGGCCAAACAGTGATGTAATTAATACAGTTTCTGTGTGGTTATTTCGGAGCTGAGCAGCCAGGAGCAAACAAGAGGGTTCCTACAACAGGGCAGGTAGTAGGAGAAGCAATGTGTTGAAGATCTGCGTGAAGGTCTACAGTACTCCATCAGTACAGACCAAGGGAAGCAGAGCTCTGATGGCTAAGAGATAAAGGCATGGAAGTCTTCTCAAGGTATCGTTGGACCCACCCCAAAGCTCTTATCTCTGCATGCATCCTTCTAACTTAGATAGCTTTTGGTCTTCCTCTGGAAATTCTGACAAACCCTGGTACAGGTAAATGCACCCTGAAAATTCTTGCCTTTGTGTCAAAGCCAGGTGTGCATGGGTATACTTAAGAGCAGCCCAGAGGTGAGCATGTTCCATGGGAGGCCTTCTATTCCTACTTCATGCAGGACAGGGCAAAGGGCATTTGCAGCTTTTGGCCTAGTGGCCAGAAAACTTCAAAGCAACACTTTTAATAATCCTTCAAGGGGCCATGATGTGGGAGGGTCTTCTGTTTGAGTTGATTTCATTGGTTAATAAAAATTACTGCCTGGCCCATTTGATTGGCCAGCCCTTAGGTGGGTGGAGTAGACAGAACAGAATGCTGGGAAGGGAAGTTAATAAATCGCCATGCCTCTGCTCTCTGAGCCAGACGCGATAAAGCTCTGACCCAAGATGGACATATGCTAGAATCTTCCCGGTAAGGCACCACTTCATGGTGCTACACAGATTATTAGATATGGGCTAATCAAGATGTAAGAGGCTGAAACTAATGGGCCAGGCAGTGTTTAAATGAATATAGTTTGTGTGTTGTTATTTCAGGGCATAAGCTAGCCAGGCGGCTGGGAGCTGGGAGGGAATGCAGCCCACCACTCCCAATCACTACAGGGCCACAGCTAGGTAGGTTGCTGACTATATCTTCTTCCAAGGAACAATCTTGCTATTTACTCTGTTCCCAGATAAACAATACTTCCTGGACTTGGGGGCATAAAAAAGCTATATTTAAAATTCTGAAAAGTTGTATTAGTTTAACAGGAAATAACCAACTTTCATTCCATTGAGACAGATCTGTCATCACTCAATCAAAATTCTTTTTCTTGCCTCCTGTAATGAGTGATAATTTCCTAACTTTTCAGAAAAGTATTTTCCCCTCTTTATAACGATTGTTCCCTTGTAGGATTTTTCCCTTTCCCCTCAACTCATTGTCAAGGATTTCTAATTATAAAACTAAGAAACCAAATCAAATAGAATAGCGCAAAGGAAAGCAAACAAAAGAGTCCTGACAGATTGTGGAAATTACTCATTTGCAAGAGGGGCCCATTAAACACTCTCCCTTCTGTTGGTTACAAAACACCAAGGACTCAGCCTATTATCTGAAGCCCATTGTGGACACTGGCTGTGTCTTTCTGGAGCCCATCCATCATTCCAGCTTGCATAGGGAATACATTACGGTGCATTCATCCCATGTTAAATGTGTTTTTTTCTTTATGAAATTTGAAAATGGGGAGCAAATAAAGCAACAGTAGATGACGCTCTGCGAAACACTCTTAATTAGATTCAGGGACTGTTTTTAAACATTCTCTTTACTGATTCATTCAGGACTTTTTCTAGGTAAACTTTGTTTTGTTTTACAAAGTCAGTTCTTAATTAAAGTATAGACTAATGATTGTATAAGCACAAAATAATAACCCCAATCAGGCTATAATACCTTGGAATTGTCAAAAGCCTTCCCTGTGCTCATGATGTACTATCATGATGTTACTAAACATTAACCATGGCAAATAATCATGAGTTCAACAGTCATGTGGCTGTCTTGACTTGGCAAGCACTGAATGAACCAGAGAGCTTTCCCATGCTTGAGCTTAATAAGATTCCCTGTTATACTCTTATCTTACCATAAAGATGAAAGGCAGTCTCCTGATAAGAGTGGCGTGTCTAGCACCAGAAATGGTCACCAGTTTCCATCACGCCTGGCAATGTTATCCCACCCATCCCTTGCCATTTTGAGGCTACATTGAGCATCATGTTGACTAGTTCTTTCTGATCTAGAATGGCCTCACATTGTTTTCTCCTTCTTTTCCTAAGATGTACTTGGCAATGAAGACAATGTCTGAATAATTAAAGCAACACAGGAAATGACAGAGTGAATCACTAAATGCCACATGTTTTGATATTTTGGTACTGAAAATTCTTCATACATCTTCTCAGATAAAAATTGTTCTGATCTTCTGAAATTGTTCTTATACTAATCCAGACCATAGCCACAAACAATAAAAAGGTAAGCAAAAATTTACTGTTCATCACTTTGGAGGGTATCCATAACTTTACTTATTGCTGTTATTAAAATCTCTGACAAAGGGCAATTTGTCAGGGTTGGATGTGGCTTACAGTCCAACAGATAAGAATCCATCATTGGCACTGCCCCAAGAGAGTGCCCAGGTACGACACAGCATATAGCACGTACTATGCACATCCTGCTGGGCTGTTGGATAGAGATACAAATTGAAAATATTACAATACAAAGACAGAAGCTCCATCCCCGTGGAGTCTACATTCAATCTGAAGAGTCTCTTAGGATCGACACGAGACTCTCTATTCCTTTTGAAAATACAGAATCGGGGGAATTGAAAGTGTACCTGCACCCTTGGAAAATTAAATTCTGCCTTAGTTAAAGATTTCCTTGTGCCTGAAGTGGCTACTTAAAGAAAGATAATGACAGTGTTAGGATGTTTAATTGCTGCTTAATCAGTATCTCTATAGTTCCTGCTGGAAAGAATGTGGGGAAAGACTGTTAAATTAGGAACCAAATGAAATGCCACTGTATCAACTACACAGCTTCACACTGTATGTGAGTAACACAGATTTGATGTTTTCATTGACAGCTGACAGTCTCTTTGCTGTATTGACCACTCAGAGTAACTGAATAGAGATGTTGTGGACCAGGTAATCCACAGATTACGTCAGCATGGTAGGACCTTGTTCAAAGCCTCAGGGACCAAGTCTACATCTATAATCACTGTCATAGACTCGACACCAACATTTCTACAATGATTATTTTGGGGTTTCCATATATGAGTGTTAAGGATCAGGGTGTACGGACAAGTAAGAATTAAATTTAGAGGGAGAAACAAAATATGAGAATGGAGACTGTCGCAGTTAGACCACCAGACTCTAATGCTAGACAGATGGTGTCTCCCGATGCTGATACACTCTGATCGAGGCACAAGACCTTCTGCTATCCCCCAGTAGCTGGTTTCCTAGAACTCTGAGTTCAGTTGCAGAGCCTTAGCTCTGGTGAACGGTGGGTGAGGGTTCCCTTTCAGGCTGATGATAGAGTGACAGAAAAGTGGAAGTTAAGAGACTGGGAATGGATTCATCGCTATCATTGCCTCTGTAACGGCCAATGCAGACATCAGCTGTAGAGATGGCAGGGGCATCCTCAGCTGACAAATAAAAGCTACAGTGGCGTTAAGCATCGTCAGATGTGTAATTGAATCTCTTCCATCTAATACAGTGATTGGCAAACAGGTAGATGCTTTTCAGTTACCTGTTGGAGTATCACATCCTAATTACCTTACAGATATTTTGAATGATTGCCTCCTGTTGGAGGTTGTTCTAGGATCCACAGTTTGTGATGAAACCAGGGAGGGAGATCATAGCACAGCAACCTCCAGCAAATGAAAGGAGACTCCATGCTGTGCTAAGATAGTACAAGAACAAAGTGTGTTTATGGGTGTTCCTTTGTAACTTGGCTCTTCTGCAGTTGAATGAAACATAAGATCAAAAATAGACAAAGAACCGTCTGAGATATATTGCTTAATAAATGACGGTGAAACATGCATATTTTGGTAGGATTCAAGTCTGACTCAAGGAGTCAGATCCAAAACCAGTCAAAAAGCCAAGAACTCAGTACATTATTGATGATGTTAAACTGTTAATAATGGTTTGTTCATTCTAAAATTGAGGGTATTATGTTTTTCCTAGCATAAAAAACAAACAAATAAAGGTTCACAGCACTACACCACTATGAGGATGTGTGATTTAGAAACATAATTTATGTTTTTATAGCAAGGACAAAATTATTTGATGAGGATTAACTCCACACTGGAAGCTGTTTTCAAAAGCAGTACAAGCCTATGTGTGGCCTTTGGCTGGGCCATACAAACAGGATCTTGGGGTTTCTTAGAGGCACAGAAAGAGATTTGCTAAATTACACTCTGTTATAGCAAGTTCCCTAGGTGGTTTGTGTCTGTGAAGTTTTATAAACACTACACTGGGTTCAAAATGTGACCTTTGGGGGATTGACCTTCAGAAAGTATATTAATGCTTCCTGGCCTATTGTGTAGGACTTTTCCTGAGAATACATGATATCTACTCATGTCTGTCTGCTCATATCTGTTTACTCACACAACACCTACTCACACAACATCTGCTCACATCTGTCTGCTCACACAACCTCTTCACATCTGTCTACTCACATCTGTCTGCTCACACAATGTCTACTCATACAACGTCTACTCACATCTGTCCACTCACACAGTGTCCTCACACATCTGTCTACTCACACAACATCTGCTCACATCTGTGTGCTCACATCTGTCAGCTCATACAACCTCTACTCACATCTGTCTGCTATATCTGTCTACTCACATCTGTCTACTCACATCTGTCTACTTGCAAAATGTCTACTCATGCAACATCTCTCACACAATGTCTGCTCATGTCTGTATGCTCACATTTGTCTGCTCACATCTGTCTATTCACATCTGTTTATTGACACAACATCTATTCACATCTGCCTGCTCACATCTGTATGCACACATCTATCTACTCACCTCTGTGTGTTCACATCTGTCTACTCACATCTATCTGCTCACACATCTCACACATCTACTCACATCTGTGTGCTCATATCTGTCTACACACATCTGTCTGCTCACAAATGTCTACTCACAACATCTGCTGACATCTATCTGCTGACATCTGTGTACTCACAAATGTCTACTCACTCTACACTGGAAACCAGACAGAAAGCCGTGACTATACCAAGATCCAAACATACTGAACCAGTGAGTTTACTGTGGTTACCTACAGGAGAATGGGTGAGGGGTCACTCACAGGAACTGAGATCATCCACAGGCAGTGACCTCACAGAAAGACCACCCTGACACAGGTCCTGAAAGCTGTATCCTTGCTACTTTCTGTGTGATTTGCAAGCAGCTCAACAGATCACAGAGCCTTCTCTCAGCAAGGCTGCCAGCCAGAGTGCGCTCCCCAGGAGTCACTTGCTGCTTCCATAACCTTGGGAAGGACCTCATAGACTTGTGTATTATAGCCTTCTGAAGCAGGTAAAGATTTTTTCACTCCCCGACTTCTAGGAGTGCCTCCCCTCCTTCCTAGAAAGGACTGTTTCAACTCTCAAAAGAAATTGCTAACAAGGATGCCTTGGTTTCTCCACTGGAAAGCTAGAGATGATAAGTTATTCCCATGTGTGCTTTATTAAAGTTAAATGTAAGGTAGTAATATTGCTCAGAACAAGGTCTAGAGTGTCCTAAATGCTTAATACACATCGACTTCTCTTAAGACCTTTTTCTGATGCTAAACCTTTGAAAGAGTTACAAAGGCAGATATATTTTAATGAAAGAATAGGGGAGGCCTAGAACCATTCACCCTTTGGGACACCCTCCTCACTGAGGCCATATGGAGAGATGAATGGTCTAGACACCTCTCTGTTACAGAACTGCAATGTTTCTCTGGTGTATGAAGAGAGTGGGAGGAGTTTTCAAAGCGATGCTCACTTTCTAGTCTTGCTTGTACAACCTTTCACATTAGAGATACAGGAGGCTGCAATTTTAACTTGAAGAATCAGAGCTTGCCATTTGGACAGGGCTGATGTAGATGACAGAGCTGTATCTGGTCCTTAGCATCTATACCCTGCCCATTCCTTTCCCAGGCATTTTACTGCCAGGCATCTATGACCATGGGTCCCTTCAGCTACGCCAACAGAATATGCTGGAAAGCCACAATGAAAAGATGGATGGAAGAACTGACTGTGTTTTGTCCAAAGAAAGGGATGAAGAAGAAAACTAAGATAATTGAGGACATTCTGCCTAGCACTGTTAATCTATTTTTTTCTCATACAGAGTCAAGTATCCTATAAAATGAAGATGCTACATTGGAGTGAAGGCATTTTCTTCAGAGTAAAATTAATCCAGGATTAGATCAAGCTTTCTATCTCTCACAATAACCTGAAGTAGCACAGGCAACCCCTGAAGTGGTATTTCCCACAGAAGTGAATCTTCAGAACCAAAAGATTGACTGAACATGGTTCTTGGTGATCATTTTGAACTGGCTCCATGCAAAATTGGAAGATAAATGATGTGTACGCCATAGCTCCACATTCCCCCACCTCCTCAGACCATTGCTTGCTGGCTTTTTCCTGAAGGAGACAATCCTCTGATCATGGTTGCAAAGATTCTCTGCTGCCACACTGCCCCCGGGTGTGTCAAGAGCCTTCTTGTTGAAGCACTTGCAGACAGGTAAGCAAGCAACTTGGACTGGGGGGAATTGGGGAGCAGAAATGCTTTTGTAATTACATCAAATACAACTTAGAGCCAACTGTAGACAGTAGCTGCACAGAGATTCACAGCAATCCTCCTTCCTCAACATCTTAAGCGCTGAGGCTATAGGTGTATATGACTATGTTTGGATTCCAAGATTCTTGTTTCCAATTTTTGTCTGAACTGGCTAAGTGTTATGTCAACTTAAAACAGGCTAAAGTCATCTGAGATGAGGGAACTTAAATTAAGAACATGTCTCCATAAACTCAGGTTTAGGCAAGCCTGTATGGCGTTTTCTTACCTAGTGATTGATGAGGTAGGTAGGTCTCAGCCCATGGTGGGTTGGGCCATCACAGGACTGGTGGTCCTGGGTTTTATAAGAAAGCAGGCTGAGCAAGACATGGGGAGCAAGCCAGTACACATCACTTCCCCATGTCCTCTGCATCAGCTCCTGCCTCCAAGTCCCTGCCTTGTTTCAGTTCCTTTCCAGACATCCTTTGATGATGAACTGTGATGTGGAAGTGTGAGCAGAATAAACTTCTTTCCTCAAAGCAATCTTAACTCTGGGTAAGACATTGTCGATTCCTTTCTAACAAAGGAAAGTGAGTGTCAGAAACCTTTAGCCTTAGCCTAACTAAGTGGAGTTAAATTTGGTCCCTCAACTGTTCCCCGATAGACTCTTCATCGTTGGCCCTTTCAGTTGGCTGTCTGGTATTCTCTGGTTTTATTTTACAGGCTCTCTCACCTTTCAGTTCATCATTTAGTTATTCAGTCCCCAGTTAAAATTCTCTGAAAGGGTTAGCTAGGAAAGTAGAAAATGTGCCAGACTCCAGACGCACAGTCTCCCTACTAATAAAGGTTTTGACTTACATAAACATAACAGCCTCTAATTATTTACACCTTCTTCATCACTTTCAAGTTGATAGATCTAAAAAAGAGGAACGGTTAGAAGAAAAAATATAAAGACCCCCAAAATCTGCTAACCTCAGCAGTATTTGAACTCAAACGGTTGCAAAATAATCATAAACCATGAAGCAGTCTGTGCTCCTACAACCTCCTGTAGAAGATGAAATGAGACAGTTTTATCAATGGGAATGAATCAAGAACTTTCTTTGAGGCTCTCCATAAAATATATCTTAGTAAACAAATACATGGTGATTATGCGCCATGTTATGACCCTATTTCCATGGTGATTAGGCACCATCATGTTATGACCCTATTCCCATGGTGATTAGGCACCATGTTATGACCCTATTCCCAGGCCTCTTTAGCAAAGACTGAGAGACAACTTCCGTGCTATCCTTTTTCAGCTGTCAAAGAGTGCACACCCCTTTTCTGAAACAACAAGCACAAGCAGGCTGGCCAAGAGAAGATGCCAGTGTGTGCTCTCTCATGCAAACATTGCTTAGCTGATAATACTTTTTATCATTTCTTTTTATTTTAAATTATTATTTATTCATTGTTCATGGATGTTTATGAATGCAAGCATGGCATGGACAATGTGTGAAAGGACAGTTTTTAAGATTCTGCTCTCTCCTGCTAACCTGAATTCTGGGAATCGAACTCATGTTTCAGGTTTGCAAGATAAGCACTTTTACCTGCTAAACCAATGGACTGGCCGAGAAGTAGTATTCTTTAGCTCCTCTTGGAAGGCCAGTTATGTTGTAATGAAAATAGACCACACACAGTAAACCTCAAGTGCAAGCCAATCTCTTCTGTGGAGTTTAAGGACAACTCAAAGAAAGTGCTTAAAAGCAAGCATACTTATAGGAGACAGAGATCTGATGAGTCTTCCATGAAAAAAAAATGAAGACATTTTAGACATCCTTCCCTTCCCTAAAACCAGCTTTCTTCTGTCTTGTTCTCAATCGGATATTTAAATAAGTCTATGTAGGGAGGTTTTTCTTAATTGTATTTAAACTTTCTGCTATGGGATGCTGGGTTTGTTGTTCTGAATCTATAACCCCAAGACCCTTAGATAACTGTTTGTTATTGTCAGTGGACACATTAAGCCAGAGAGAAAACAAAGCAAGGTGACATTTAGAAGACTACTATGTCTCACTAAGAGGAGGGTGGTTTTCAGTTACCCAGTCCTAGTATCTGAATACTTAGACTTGACTTAGTCTCTCTACCACCTTCTAGACTGCATGGCTAATCTAAATCTAAGGTGCTAACGGAGACAAGGGCCAGCAGGAATCTGCTGCACCTTTCCCACCCAGAGTCAGAATTCTTGCACTGGTCAGATAGTTGACAGGGATCCTCCTGCCACATCCTCCTCCTAGAACTAGTTCCAGTTGAGAAAAGTGTTATGTGGGGATTGGGTCGTGATTTCAGTCTTTTGTCTTCATGTGTTTGCATGTGTTCACATGGGTGCAGATTTACACTTGCATAAAGGACACATGCACACACATTTGTACACATGTCTGAGGAGGCCGTAGGACAAACCATGGGTGTTTTTCCTCAGGTGCTAGTCAGCAATTTCATATATTTATTTATTTATCCTTGAGGTGGGATCTCTCAAAGGCGTGAAATTTGTCAAGTATACTGGGTCAGCTGGTCCATGAGCCCTAACCATCTGCCAACCTCCTTCTCCCCAGCACGGGAGTGTTGGGATTACACGCCTGTATTTTTCTATGTAGACTCTGGAGTTTAACGTCATATTCACTGACACTCAAAGCAAACACATGAGGAACTGAGTGATCTCCTCAGCCTGTGTCTTTACCCGTTGCAAGACCTGCCTAATTACTGTGCCTTCTCTCCTCTTTCTTGGAGAGTCAGTTCTTAAAATAAAAACCTGTGTCCACTAGCACCTCCCAGCCAGTCTGGAAGCAGCTGAGGTAACCCTCCACATCCATGATTAAGACTGTGGGCTTTAAAGTCAGGCTGTCTGCTGAGACCTGGCCCTGCCCCTCTGTTGTTTAATTAGCTTCTCCACGCTTGTTTGGCTGCCTCTGAAAGACAATAATTCTGTCAACATGTAGTTCTTACAAAAAGGAAATGCAACTGCAGTTTTTGTGATTGCAAAAGTTAAAAAAATTAAGGAAAAAAGAAAAAGAAAACCAAAAACACATCAAAAATACCTGCCACAAATAATTGCTTGGTAATCAGGGTGGCAAATATATGCAATCCCAGCGTATATCAGGACAGAGGGACCCTTGAGGCTTATTTATTAGTCAACCAGGCTAGTCAAAAGGGCAAGCTTCAGGTACAAGGAAGGACTCTGTCTCCAAAGATTGTAATGGAGACTGTCTTAGTTAGGGTTTCTACTGCTGTGATAAAGACTGTGATCAAAAAGCCAGTTGGGGAAGAAAGAGTTTATTTGGCTTACACTTCAGCATCGCTGTTCACTGAGGACAGTCAGAACAGGAACTCAAACAGGGCAGGAACTTGGAGACAGGAGCTGATGCAGAGGTCATGGAGGGGAGCAGCTTACTAGCTTACCCCTCATCACTTGTTCAGGCTGCTTTCTTGTAAAAGCCAGAACCACAGAGCCAAGGACGGTACCACCCACAAGAGCTGAGCCCTCCCCATCAACCACTAATTAAGAAAATGTGTTATAGGTTTGCCTATAGCCCTATCTTACATTTTAAATTTGAGTTCCCCACCCCGCCCCCTAGGATGCCTTCAGCTTTTGTGAAGTTGACAACAAACCCAGAGACCAACAGAGGAAAACATCTAATATCAACCTCTGGCCTCCACATGTGCATACATGGGTAAAGGCAACAATGTCTGCTGCTTGATAAAGAACTGACCAGAAGCACCTTCATGGGGGAGGGGCTTGATCGTGCTGCAACTCCAGGTTACAGTCTCACCACTGAGTGAACTGTTAGGGCAGAAACTTAGAGCAGCTCGTGCCCATCATCCTCCCTAGAAAAGAGCAGAGAGAGATGAAGGCTTCCATGCTGCCTGCTTGATGGATTGCTGATGCTCAGACAGCTTTCTTCACTCACACAGCCTGGCAAACAGGCCATGCACAGTGTGTTGGGTCCTCCTGCATCAATCAAGATAATCTCCAGGGATATACCCACTAGACAGCTTGGTCAAGACTCTTTCTCAGTTGAGTCTTCTCCAGCAACTCTAGATTGTGGTGAAGTGCTATTTAAAACTAACTAGCATGGCAACTGTACATGCATGCACATGTACACACATATGTATCACACACACACACACACACACGCACATACACAAACACACAGTATAATTGCTTGGTGAAAGATGGCTTTTACTCTACTCAAATATTCCTTTATTTTGAAATTTTTGCTTCTGGGATGTATTAATATGTTATCTCATGTTGGCAGAGGTTTCTGTCCCACCCAGTCCTGCAATCATTCAGTCCCAAAGAAATACACACAGAGGTCTACATTAATTATAAACTCATTGGCTTAGTATCTCAGGCTTCTTATTAACCCTTATAACTTATATTAGCCCATAATTCTTGTCTGTGTTAGCCACATGTCTTGGTACCTTTATGGGCAAAGCAGTCACATCTTGCTTCCTCTACAGCTGGGTCACAACTGCAAACTGAATCCTTCCTCTTCCAAGAATTGTCGTCACCCCGCCTCTACTTCCTGCCTGGCTACTGATCAATCAGCATTTTATTAAACAAGTATAAGAAACAAATCTTTACAGGGTAAAGCCATTGTCCCACAGAACTCCCCCCCCCCATTTTTTTAAATGAGAACTCTTTTAAACTTTTCTACTGAACATTATCTATAACAACTTGTAACCAACATTCTTAACAAAGGCAAACATCCATAATCTATTTTTTGGGAATGTGGGCATAGTTTTCCAAAATACTTCCTGCTGACTGGGGGTTCAGATAATCTTATGGGTACCTAAAGAAAATTTAGAATTATGATCAAGTCCTGACTGGCATCAGTCTTGAATCTGTTCTGGATGTAGAACTCAATTCAAACATATGGGCCATTCGCTCCTATTGGAGATTTCTCAAGGGTTCTTCCTTGATCAAACCTGATTTTTCTTAACTCAGATTGAATCCACAGCCTCTCATTTCCTGTGAAAACAAAAGCAAAACTTCTTCTCCAAAGTAACATACCTTTTGACTTCAATTTTGAAGTCAAAGTATTTTCAAAATAGCTATCTTGGATTAATTCAGAAGCATTTGTAAACAAATGTTTCTTTTTTAGCAGCTGTTGCTCCTCTCCTTCCTCAGCATTCAAACAATTCAAAGAGAACCTAATAACACACAGTATGCAGATTCTCTGTGTGTTTTCCATCTTTATGTGGCTTTATTCGAAACTCTATTTTTTAATTTTTATTTTTAATTTTTGGCTTTTTTTTCTCTGTGTATCTTTGTCCTGGAAGTCACTCTGTAGACCAGGTTGTCATTGAACTCATAGAGATCTGCCTGTATCTGCCTCCCAAGTGCTGGGATTAAAGGTGTGTGCTAACACACCCAACTACTCTCTTTTTTCTTTTTCTTTTAAGGACTTTATCCTTCTTTTTTTTCTTTCCCAAGCTACATATATTCTTAAACACACTGTAAATTATTTAGAGGCTTTTTTTCTGAAACTATCTTTACTGTATCTCTCTATTTCTGATCAAATGAGTCTTTAATTTACTAAGTGATATGGCTAGGATTAAAACCATGGCTTTGACAGCTGGATCTAGCCCATTCCTTAGCTTTCTGAGATTCTAGCCTCATGACAGAGGTACTGCAGAAGCTATGTTTATTGTTACAACTCTACAGTGTTTCAAGGTCCCTGCCACCACCAAAAAGCATGTAATCAGCTTTTCATCAAAATAATTTAAGTGTTTTGTGGAAGAACCTCTTAAAAGAGCTGCAAGATTTTGCAGCCTAAGATGAGTCAGGAAGCCTCTCTTAAATGAGATGTGCTTGCCTCTAGCAAGCCAAGCAAACCTGAGAAATTGCTGCTACCAAGAAGCCATGCCTAACTCTGTTTCCAAGCTCTCTCAGGTTTTCTGTGGATGTACTTATCCACACATTGGGCACCATTCAATAGACAGAGGTTTCTGCTCCACCTGGTCCTGCAATCGTTCAGTCCCAAAGAAATACACACAGAGGTCTACATTAATTATAAACTGATTGGCCTAGTATCTCAGGCTTCTTATTAACTCATAACTTATATTAGCCCATAATTTCTGTCTCTGTTAGCAATGTGGGTTGGTACCTTTTTCTGGTGAGGCAGTCACATATTGTTATCTTGCTTCCTCTATGGCTGGATCAAGACTGCAGACTGAATCCTTTCTCTTCCCAGAATTCTTGTCACCCTGCCTCTACTTCCTGCCTGGTTGCCCTGCCTGTACTTCCTACCCGGCTATTGGTCAATCAGCTTTTTATTAAACAAGTACAAGAAACAAATCTTTACAGGGTAAAACCATTGTCCCACACCAATCTCACATTTCTCCAAAATCAAAACATCTACTTTATGATTACTCAACAAAAATCAAAGGACAAGATAATGCATTCCAATTCCCCTCCATTGTATGGGTGAATCAATACATTGTGAATTTTCACATACACTTGTAGTTTATTGTCTTTAAGCTGACAGAGGTTTACACTGGTTCAATATTTGCAATCAACATTAAAACACATGGTCATTTTAGACACAGTACAAAGTTTAAATTGGTCCACAAAACTTTGTCTTTACTATTATGTCAAGGGTAAAGGGTATAGTCTGTTTTTTTTTCTTTCAATAACAAACTCATGTAAAATAAATGCTACATTCATCTTTTCTGTTATCTGCTCCCAATAAGTTGGGCATCAAGTATTCTTATGAGCTTCTCAAATTGGTTTGTGGAGAATGTTCACTGAAGTAGAACTGAGCACTGCCAAGATTACATTTAATGAGAATGGATGGCTGCATACTTGAAGGCTCTAGCTGACCTCTTTCTGAGAATCCTGAATTAGATAGCCTTGTCCCAAGTTCCCCCATCTTAGGTAAACTCGGGTAGCATCTCTGTCTGGAGACATAACATGGTATGAGAGACAGAATGCTATCTGCTCTGTATCTTTTCAGAGACATAGCACATTGTGTGAGAGGCTGAGTGCTTCATTATCAAACAAACACCAGTGAACATTTTCCTTTCTCAATGGAGATGGACCAGGTAAACCATCCACACTGGAGCAAGCATTGAGGGAGACAGGAAAGCTGTCAAAAGAGGAAAACTATTAAAGCAGATAGCTTCCAACAATAGATATTTGTTAGGCATCTAACAATTTCCAGACATAATGTAGAATATTCAAGGATAAACAATAAACTGATCCTGATGCTGTGGGGCCATAACCTAGCTACTCAGAAGACAGAACTCAGGATATGAAAGCTTAGGGATTGGACTACAGAGTGAGCTCCAGCAAACCAGTGGACTTCAGTAAAAACTTATCTCAAAACACAAAATAGGAAGCAGGAAGGTGTTGGAATGAGGCCACTTGTTGGTTCCCGGCTGCTCAGCCTCAAAATAATCACACAGAAACTATATATAAATCACTGCTTGGCCCATTAGCTCTAACTTCTTAATGGCTAGTTCTTACATATTAATATAAGCCATCTCCATTAATCTGTGCATCACTATAGATCATGGCCTACCAGCAAAGTTTCAGCATATCTGTCTCTGGAGGAGGCTCCATGGCTTCTCTCTGACTCTTCCTCCTGTCTCCCAGCATCCATTTAGTTTTCCCTGCCTAGCTCTGTTCTACTATAGTTCTGCTACAGGCCTAAAGCAGTTCCTTTATTAACCAATGATATTTATGGCATACAGAGAGGAATTCCACATCACCTCCCTTTTTCAGTTTAAATGAAAAGGATGGTTTTAACTATAACATGGTAAAATTATATATAACAAAACAGGTATCAAGCAAGAACTATGGTTACAATATTTATATCTACCTTATATTTTATCATAACTAAGGAAAACTATAACTATAAATTCTTCAACTCCAAAGACTCCAGAAGGATATAATGTTACCTAAGTAAACAATAAGTTCATTGTAAGCAACTTCCAAAACTCTAGAATTGACAGAAATATCTCACTGCCTGGACAATAGCCCAAAGTTCTTCTGTACCATCGGGGCACACATCTTTGGCTTACAGGCCCATAGTATCTGACAGGCTTTCATGAAGCAGAGACCCCGAAGGTTCATCTCACCTTTAAGCTAGTTCATCAGTCATTTCTCTATGAGTCTTGCATGTCTTGGTCATCAAGTAGTCCAGGCAAGAGCATTTTGTTGCCCAAATGGCTAACCAATTTCATAAGGAGCTTCTTCAATGCCCATTTTCCTCTTGAAGTAGATTAGAACTGCCAGGAACAGATGTTGTGTCTCATTGTCATGAAAAGTCCTAAATTCTTAAAACATTTTAAATGCCATATTCTAAAGGTCTCTGAAAGATTTGAAGAATCCCTATACATCTGAAATATGTCATTGCACATCTAGAAAATCTAACTAACATGACTATAAGCTTGACTATTATAGATGATTATCAACTAGCCTATATTTCTTAATTATACATTACATTTTTAAATGAGCTGGACAAACACAATACCTTAATCAAGATTAGAAATACATATACACAGTTTAACAAAACTGACCTTAAATTTGTATCAATAAACCAAGATCCATACCAATGTAAATCTCTATAGCATATCCCCCTTTAAATGTAAAGAAACATTTATAGACAACATTTGGGAATATGGGCATAGTTCTATCCAAACTTCTTTCTGTTGTTTATTAGATGAACTAATTTTTTGAGGGGTGTTCAGGGAAATCTCTCAGGGGGATTTGGTCCATCAAACCACATTAGCCTAGAAGGATTCCACAGTTTCTCATCCTCTGTAAAAACAAAAGAAGAACCTCTTTTCCAAAGCAACATATCCTTAGACTCAAAATCTGAAGTCAATATACCTTTATAATATACTGGTATAGCTTAGCAGCCCATACAATGAAATGTCTCACTTTACTTAGCTCCTTCACAGCCAAAAAAGTCAAAGAAAACACAATAATAGACAGAATCCAGGCTCTCTGTGTATATTCCAATTTTATGTGGCTTATTTGTTTAAAATCTATTACTTTGTAATATTTATTTTATTATCTTTATTCCTTCATCTCTTTACTTTCTTTTATAATTCTCTATATTCTTTTTCTTCTCTCTCCCAAGCCTACGTACATTTTAAAAACACACTATTTCTCATGTAGAGTTTTTTCCATTTGAATCACTCTTTATTGTGTATCTGTAATTATTTTCTGACCATAAGTGCTTCTTAAAATGTTAAGTACTTCTTATGAACTTAAGCAGCACCATTGCTAAGAGAAATACAGCACTGCTGGCATCATTGCTAGGGGAAATATGGCACTGCCTACTTGCCCCACCCATCCAAGCATGGCAGAGCTGTTTGCTGCCTCTGAGAACCATGTCCCATCTCTAGGCACATAGCTGGTCCATGTTGCCACCAAGCAAGCCATAATACATTGCTCACAAACCCCATTCAAATGCTTGGTCTCCTGAAAGAGCCAAAGTTCATGCTGGCAGCACAGCCCAGAAAGCCAGCATTTCAAAATGACACTAATTTTTTTCTGTTACAGCTGAGTCAGGAAAACCTCTCTTAAAGGAGCCACAGCATGCTGACAGCAAGAAAGATCCTTTCAGGAAAAAAAAAATATGCCTAAACTTTGTGTTTCAGAGTCTAGAATTCCTTTGAAAGCCCTCTCAGGTTTTAAGAGGATTTTAGTTGGCCATGTGGGTGCCAATTTGTAGGAGGAAGACCACTTGTTCATCCTAGCCACCCAGAACCAAAATAATTACATAGAAACTATATTATTTAAATCACTGCTTGGCCCATTAGCTCTATCTTCTTATCAGCTAGCTCTTACATATTAATTTAACCCATCTCCATTAATCTCTGCATCACTACGAGGTCATGGCCTACCAGAAAAGTTTCAGTATGTCTGTCTCTTGAGGAGGCTCCGTGGCTTCTCTCTGACTCTGCCTCATTTCTCCCAGCATTCCATTAGTTTTCCATGCCTAGCCCTGTTCCCCTATAGCTCTGTTATAGACCCAAAGCAGTTCCTTTATTAACCAATGATATTCACAGCATACAGAGAAGAATCCTATATCAGGAGGGTGATGTAGCTCTATAGTAGAGCACTTTCCTGAAGTGCCCAGTGCCTCAGTATCAATATCTAGTAAAGAAAACAGGGAGGAAGATGAGAAAAAGGAGGGGGAGGAGAGAGAGGGAGAAGGGGGAGAAGAGAAGAGAGAGGCAGGGGAGGTGAAGGAGGAGGATGGGGAGGAGGAGGTGAAGAGGGAGGAGAGGGAGGGAAGGAGGTGGGAAGGAGAAAGGGAAGGAAGGGAGAGGAAAAGGGAAGGAGGAGGAAGAGGAAAAGATTGAACAGAAAACAGAAAGCTTCCTGACCCCTCTGTCCTTCCACTCTCAGCTGAAAAGCACTGGTTGTCTCTAACAATTCATCTTGACCATCAGGTTGAGGGATTTAGGGTCATGATGGAAACAAATCTCCATGCATGTCCTTGAGGCAGTTTCTTCACTGGATTAATTGGGTTGAAAAGCTCCACTATAATGGGGGTGTCACCATCCTGTGGTCTGGGGTCCTGGCCTGAATAGAGGTGAAGAAGGTGAACACCAGGAGGCTCATCTCTGCATCTTGACTTGGGTTGCAATGGGACTGCCTCAGGCTCTTCCGCCAGGACTTCCCCATCATCCCTGAACTCTCAGACTGTGAGCCAAAATCAACCCTTCCTTAGGTAGCTTTTTCTCAGATATTTTGTCACAGCAATGAGACAAGTCACTAATATAGTCACCAGTATCATCAGCAAACAGTTGGGATAGAGTGTGGCCATCTTTTACCCAAAGGATGCTTCCTGACTGTAGGACTCAGCCATGACAAACTCAGTAGAGGCCCAAGTCTCAGTAGTTTACCCTAAGGCAATACCTGGTTCTAAGAAAGACCACAAACTGAGACCACCCATGCACCACCCAGGAACAAACTATCTAAAGGAAATTCCTAATGTTTAACCATTATAGATAGGATCACCTGCCAGCACACACCTGTCACTCTTCACCTGAACACCCCTAGACAAATGTCAGACAATCAGGGGTTCTGAACCTTAGAAATCCCTGGCCCTCACCTTTGCTACTTATAAAAAACCCAACCCTAACTGAGCTTGGGACTCTCTGATCACTCCAATATGTTGGACACATGAGGAGTTCGAGTTTACAAACTTGTGTAGAATAAAGGCTCTTTGTTTTTACGTATGGAACTTGGTCTCCTTGTTGGTTTTGAGGGGACTTTGCAGATCTGGACATAACACTGACCAGGAGAGCAAAGAAAACCTGAGGCTGAGGAGGCAGCTGAGGCTTAACAAACAAAACACACTTTAGCTACAGTCATTGAGGATGGGGAAGTTGGCATGGGGTCTGTGAAATCATAAGAACAGGCTGCTTCAAACCGGCTTCAGTCCTAACCAGATCCACTTCAAAGCCTGTACGAACCGCCAGGCAGAAACAAAGGCAAACAGGGCAACTACCCTCTACCATTAAGATTTCTACCCTGCTGTTCTAAAGAATGTTGAGATGCACAAAAGGACAAAAGGATCTTCAAGATGCAAACTGGATATGAGACAGATATGAGACAGGGGTTGGAACTATTAGAAAGACAGTTTAAAATTATGATAATTAATATGTTAATACTTTAATTAAAGGTTTTCTAAACTGCCTTCAGACTAAATTTAGCCGGCACCATGTTTTTTGTACATTTCATGAGTTAAGAATAGATTTTTATAATAAATATTTAGGGAAAATGAAGAGAAAAATAGTATTGAAAGTCATATGTAAGTTACATGGTCCCCAAAGTCTGTTGAGTTTGTATTTGAAAAGCAGTAAAATATTCCTCATAGTGACTATGTGCTAAACATTGTAACTTTTAAATAAAATATTTTTGAAGACCAGTGAGATTGCTCAGTGGGTCAAGGAGGTTGCAGCCAACTTTGATGACCTGAGTGTGATGCCCAAGCCCCACGTGGCAGATGGAGATAGCTGACTGGCTGAGAGGAAACTGTCCTCTGATCTCCATTCCACAACCACACACACACACACAGACACACACACACACACACACACACACACGCACGTGCGTGCAAGTAAATAAATAAAATTATCAAAATAAAAATAGATGATACACTTTTGAAAAAATATAGTCAGACTGATGATAAGAAAGTAGGTAATATCTCCAGAAAAATAAATTTAAAAAAGTTGAATATTATCAACTCCTCCTTCATAGACACAAAAACTCCAGGTCTCACATCCAGGAATATTTATATACTTATGCCAATCTCATCTAAATCACCACTAAAAACAAAAACAAAAAGACCACCTCAAACTTATCTCATTGTCCAAATATAAATGGAGACAAGTAAGGCTATTTTTATAGATGAGAATGAAGTCAAACCACCTACATAATACAAGACCTGATTAAAGATGTCTTGTGTAAGCAATTTATCCAGAATACAGAGTCAAGAAGACCAAGTGTGTGAACCTCACTGATTGCACCATACACTGAATGGTGGCAATGGGTGTGTGATGACCACAGATACTCAGAGATTTCATACTTTTTATCATTTCCTAAGATAGAATGAAACAAAAACCAAGTACAAGTATGGAGGGCAAAGTCCAAAACTGTCAGCAAGTTTAAAACGAAAGCCTGTAACAGACATTTGCCTCCACATAAACCATGGCTGGGAAGCTAACAGTTGGGCAAAGGATTCTTGCTAAGTGCAGTGCTTTGGGGGTCAAGTTGTGAGCAGATGGGAAAAGAAAAGCAGACCTAAGTGAGAAGCCTGGTAGGCAGGGCATGGATGACATCCTCTCTTGTAGTGAGAATTAGGTTCAATTATATAGAAACCCAACAGAATCGCCAAAATGTATAAATAATGAGTACTGGAAGATCAAATTCTTAAAAACCTTATATTTCTATTTAGCAACAAAGTGTAATTCACAAAGTACTTCTTATAAATAGATGGATTTTACAATGCAACTAAAAGTTTGACCTAAATAAATAATTAACCTCTTAAAATACAGTAGATTCAATAAAACAATTTGAAAAATGTATCTGAATTATTTGAACTTACTTAGAAAAAATCTAAATATGGAGTAAATATGGAATAAATGCCTTGATTCCATAAAAAGGTTAACACTTACTAAAGTAGGCTACAATTCAGTCTATTTTTATTTTTGAATATTGCAAAATTTTTCAAAAATGTTATTTATTTACATGTGTGCATACGTGTGCATGTACACATGCATTCAGGTGTCTATAGAGTTCAGAAGAGGGCAACTGGATTCCCTAGAGCTGCAGATACAGCTGGGCAGTCTTGAGGCACCATGTGGGTACTCGTTACCTGCTGAGTCATCTCTCCAAGCCCCAAATTCACTGCTTTCCAAGTTCTTTTTGAATACTTGTTTTCTTTAATTGATTTTTATTGAGCTCTACATTTTTCTCTGCTCCTCTCCCTGCCTCCCCCCTTCCCTTCAATCCTCCCCTAGTTCCCCATGCTCCAAACTTATTCAGGAGATTTTGTTTTTTTATACTTCCCATGTAGATAAGATCCGTGTATGTCTCTCTTAGGGTCTTCATTGTTGTCTAGGTTCTCTGGGATTGTGATTTGTAGGCTGGTTTCCTTTGCTTTATGTTTAAAAAACACTTATGAGTAAGTACATATGATAATTGTCTTTCTGGGTCTGGGTTACCTCACTCAGTGTGATGTTTTCTAGATCCATCCATTTGCCTGCAAATTTCAAGATGTCATTATTTTTTTTCTGCTGTGTAGTACTCCATTGTGTAAATGTACTACATTTTCCTTATCCATTCTTCGGTCGAGGGGCATTTAGATTATTTCCAGGTTCTGGCTATAACAAATGATGCTGCTATGAACATAGTTGAGCACATGTCCTTGTGGCACGATTGAGCATCCTTCAGATATATACCCAAAAGTGGTATTACTGGGTCTTGAGGAAGGTTGTTTCCTAATTTTCTGAGAAATCGCCACACTGACATCCAAAGGGGATGTACCAGCTTGCATTCCCACCAGCAATGAAGAAGTTTTTCGTTTTCCCCACAACCTCTCCAGCATAAGTTGTCATCAGCGTTTTTGATGTTGGCCATTCTTACAGGTGTAAGATGGAATCTCAGAGTTGGTTTGAGTACTTGTTAAATTGATATAAAAGCTAAAATAAATTTTAAAACTAAATTAAAGCACAAAGCTGATACCTGTTATGCCAATGTCACAAACATTATATAGTCCAAAGTATTTGATGCCAATGCAATAAGAGGCAGTCATACAATGGAGCTGGGAAATCTGATTGGCACCATCAAGGGAAACACAGCCCTCATCTTACATAGGAAAGAGGAATGAATATCACCAAGCTAGTGGGATAGAAATGTGGAGGAGCCTCATTTAGGACATTGAATGGAGTGAGTTCTTGAATAAAACATAAAACTGTGCATTAATTATTTATTAATGTGGAGAATGTTCTAAGAAATACTGAAAATAATTATGAGAAATGTCAAACACAACCCTCCTGACACCTTCACGCCCTTTTCCACCACACGCAGAAATGATAGTGTGTGATTTAGAAAACCTCAACTATTGCAGCTATTGGGTGATGGGAAGTGAAGAATTCCAGGTCTCTTCGGAAGCCTGGCTCCTGGGTAATTAGTGTTTGGGAACATTAAACATTAGTATGGCCTGCATCTGTATTCTCACAAAACCTGTGTCCTTCCCAGGCCACTATTCCATCACTATTCTGAACCCTGCTGTGTCTTCTGCTGTTTCTAGTTCTTGCCATGACCAGCAGTTTTGAAATTCCTTGTCAACTCCTCCATCCCCTTCACGGTACAGCTCCCCCCACCATTCCCATAGCTGGGTCCCTGTCCACCTCCATCTTCCCAACTGACTTCCATCATTTCTCTTTCCTGAGCCCAGGACAAATAACGGTAGAACTGAACTTTGGGGAAAAATCTTCAATACAGATAAGAGAGGCTCAGCTCTTCCTTGAGTGAATACAGTATGGAGTCTAGAAAGGCAGCAGGCAGCAGTGGTTAGCATCCTCATGCCCTGCAGCTATGAGAGAAGGCATGATTCACTGTCTTCACACATCAACCCAGCAGATGTGAAGTGAGTCCTCAACTTTGGAACATCCCATATGTATCACGGTAAAGCTATGCCAACCTGCAACAGAGTTCTCACAGTTCCATGAGTCAATTTGTCCTGGAATGCCCCCCTCTTAAAGCGCATTATAAACTACAGATTTGAGAATTCTAGTCAGACAAATTCCAAGGGAAAGAATTGCTTAAAGCTTATCATTGTATGGATAACTTCAACTTGATAATAGTTGAAGTTAAACACTTGAGTTTTGTTGTCTCTGTTTCTTTGAAAAAGAGTCTCACTATATACCTCAGACAGGCTTTGAACTTCTAATCTTCCTGGCCTCAGACCTCCAAGTGTTAGAAGTAAAGCTATGAGCCCCTGGGCTCAGAGCACATAGTTTTTAACGTGTGCAGGCCTGGAAAAAGAATTATTCTTCCTGGTGTCTTTTCCTACATTGTATGTTTTCACGATGAAACAGTTACATCTTTCACTGTTTCCAGATACAGAAGGGGAAATTGATCCTGCTACATGGCTAACTGGAAATCAATGATGTTTGATCTTGGGAATCGTGCCCGTGATTTGCTCAATTAGTGCTTATGGAAGCTGCACTTCACTCTGTAGGACGTGGAGTCGTTTTGTATTAAGTCGGATTCAGAGGGAAGAATGAAGGTCTCCTTTTCAGAGTACTTCTCTTTTCCTCAGTTGTATTGCTATTTACAGTAATATTACAGGGCAGGCTCCAAGTCGTTTCCATTAATCAGCTAACACTAACCACTTTCAGCTTGCAATTCGTTGATAAAGGGACAGTCTATTAGTGACCACCTTCTTTATATCTACCTAAAACACAGCCCACAATGGCAGCATATTTAAAGATAATGAAGGCCATGCTAGATGTAATTACTTTGTAATTTGACCTATTTACTGACAACATTTCTCCTTATTTAGCATATATTTCTTCCAAAATATATATTCCAGATTGAAGCAAAATGTGAGTTTACTTGTAAGGAGAAATATTTTTAGAACATCAAATGCTTCCCAAATTTTAAAACATTTGTTTGTATATATGTATGTGTGTGAATATGTGTGTGTGTGTGTGTGTGTTTGGGTGTGCCTTTTTGTGTGTGTGTATGTATGTATATATATATATATATGTATCTGTATGTCTGCATGTGTATATGTATTGAGTATGTGCATTTCTGTGTATATGTGTGCATATATGTATGTATGTCTGTATATATATGTATGTGTGTATCTATGTCTGCCTGTGTTTATATGTGTGTGTATCTATGTGTGCATGTATGTGAGTGTGTGCATGCGTTTCTCTCTATGTGCATGTTCTGATTAAAACTCTCATCAACATCTGTTTTTTCCTGTGTCTTTTGGGGAAGAAGAATATCATATATATATATATATATATATATATGTGTGTGTGTGTGTGTGTGTGTGTGTGTGTGTGTGTGTGTGTGTGTGTGTGTGTGTGTGTATTATACACACACACTTAGAAGATAAATGTGATGATACAATTCACATGTACAATGTGTAATGATAATATCAGGGTAACCCTTATCTTTCTTTGTGTTAAGAACATTGAAATTTTCCATTTTCAAGTTCTTTGTATGATGATGATGCTCTTCATGCTTAATAGGATTTTTTTATCATAAATATTCTAATAAGGGTGGAGATGTTATGTCATTATAGCGTTAGTTTGTGTTCCACAAGGAACTGTAATGTTAACCATTTCTCATTGGCATGGACATTGGTAATCTTAAGAAATGCCAAGATGTCTAAACAGATAAAAGTGTAATAAAAGAAGTAGTGAGATCAAGACTGCACCCAGTTAAGCTTCCAACTAATTAAAAGAAATAAAAGAGAAGTGGAAAGGAACTGAAGGAAAGCTTGGGTCTAGGCATGGGGCGCACATCTTTAATCCAAGCACTCAGAAGGCAGAGGCTGGAGGAGCTCTGAGTTCAAGGCCAGCCTGGTCTACAGAGTAAGTTCCAAGAAACTTAGGCATGAAGGAAACCATCAAAGTCAGAAAGCTGCATAAAGACATAATTGAATGAAGGGCCATGTTGCAGCCCCAGCAAGCAGCAGAATTTGCCAGCTTTGGCCGCGTGATTCTGGCTTTAGAGACAAGGATATTAAAAATGGGTTGTGGAATCTCCCTCTGCAGCTAATGAAAGCCACGGAGGTGAGGTATGTGTCAGGAATGTTCCTGCATGGAGGCCTAGAGAGGCCATTATATGCAGCTGGTAAGTCAAAGCCCAGGTTGCCTTGGAGACCCCAAGAGATTAGAGATGCCAAAACTGTGAGATACCTGCCAAGGAAAGCTTCCAATGGAGTAGAACCAGACCAAGAGAAAGAAGTATGTTTCGGCCAATAAAGCTGAAAGGAGTTGGGGATCTGAAGAGCATTTAGACATCAGATGTGCAGATGCACAGTTTGGAGTTTGCCCAGCTGGTTTTCAGTCTTGCTTTGGTCTAGTATTTCCCCACTATGTTCCCTTTCCTGCCTTTTGGAATGGTAATGTAAATCCTGAGCCATGATATGTTGGAAGTATGTGATCTGCTTTTTCATTTTGATTTTATAGGGGTTACAGTTAAGAGATTGCTTGAATCTCAGAAGAGACTGGCTGCACTTTTAAACCCTGAGGCCAACCTATCCCTACAATGCAAAGTCTATCTACAATTATAAAATAAAAATAAAATAAATAAAAATAAAAAACATACAATTATAGTTATGTTTAGGGGGAGAGAGAGTGGCTAGAGAAATTATCAGTTCAAGTTATATAGTTTGCCGTATGAAAAACAAAACCACTAAACACAAAGCCTTAGAGAACTTCCTTCAAGTCCTAGCAGTAATTATTGGAGAAGAATTTGTTTTCAGTTTGTTCTCAAAACGTGCACAGCACTCACTCAAAGCAGGTGTCCAAGGGACCATGTGGAACGACTGTGCAATGGACCGCGCCTCTAGAGTTTAGTTCTCAATACTTGGTGAAACTTCTGGCAGAATTCCTACAGTATTCAGCCAGATTCCTTATAGGCACCACATCTGAGGCAAGTGCATTACAAGGGTTTCCTCAAGTGAAGAAAAAAAAATACAGTGTTAACCTGACTCTGTATGCATGGTTTGAGAATGCCATAAGAGTAATTGAACTACATGGTTCTGTTCCAAAATAGCTGCCCTGTCTTCACCCCATTCTCTCTACTTCCTGTATAGTCTTCTTTGCATTCTTTACTTCCTGTTTACTCCCCTTCGGCTCCTTGAGAATATGCTGCAAAATCCTGTTTCTCTTTTAGGGTTCTTGGCTAGAGTTACATCCTTTTAGCTCTGTGCAGGTGTTTTTTAACCAAAGTGTTTAAATTTAGAGAAAGTGTTCATTTGCGAGTCCTCTTTCTAAAGGATCTGCTACACCTATCCAATAGGTTACTTGTGCTCCCCTCTCAGACATGTTATCATGCTAACTTCACAATGCTTAAGTCATGTTTCCAACAACTCACAGTACCTCTCTGAGTACAATAGATACTAAATGATTATTTGTTCAGTGAGTATGAGAATGTAAAATGGCCCTGGAAATTTATGGAAGTTGAAATTTTTGCTTTTGGTATTTGTTTCCTTGGAATTTTTGTTTGATCTTTTTTTTGAGAGAGAGAGAGGGATTTTTCTTATGCAGACCTGGCTGTCCTGGAATGCAATCAGCAAACCAGGCAGTCCTCTAAATTTGAGCATTCCTATATCCTGTTAGGTTTGCATGCAGAGGATACAGGCATGTCTTATCAAGCCCAAGCTTTGAAATTGTCTATAAAATGGCTTTTTAATTATTTTTTAAACATGTGTATGTGGGCATACCTATGTGTGTAGGTTCAAGGACAGCTTTTATGTGTTGATTCTCCTTCCCTCCACCATTTGGTTTTCCTTACAGGATGTGGATCCCAGGCATTGATTTGTCAGAAGATTCCTTTTACCTGATGAACCGTCTCACAAATCCCGAATCTGAAACTTCTTTGTGTTGTTGTCATAATAATACGATTCATGTTCAATCATCTAAGTGTTAAAGCTAGGATAGAAAATTTCCACCTAGATATTGAAGTGGGGAAACCATTGAACCAGAGGAGAGGCCACAGTGAACTCAATTTCTGTTCTGTTTAGTTTGTAGCATCCAGCACTGGTGTGGGAGGTCCTTCTGTCTATGTGTTGCTTTTATTGGTTAATGAATAAAGAACTTCTTTGAGCCTATGGCAAGGAAGAACAGAAGTAGGTGGGGAAAGCTAGGCTGTATGCTGGGAGAAAGAGGGCAGAGTTAGAAGAGAGATGTCATGTATGTAACCTGCCAGAGACAGATGCCAGAACTTTAGCCAGTAAGCCAAAGCCACATGGTGATTAATAGAAATTAGTTAAATTAATATGTAAGAGTTAGCCAATAAGAAGCTAGAGCAAATGAGGCAAGCAGTGATTTAATTAATACAGTTTCTGTGTGATTGTTTCGGGTCTAAGCTAGCCAGGTGGGAACCAACAAGCAGACTCCCACTACACAGCACCAGCTATATTTCAAACCCTATTCACCATCACCCACCAAAGGAAGTCCCTTTACACCATCCTTATGATGCCCCTCCAAAGACTTTGCCGAAGGGCCAGGTCAGCCCCTTATGATCACCAAACTTCATATTGCACACGTGACCATGTTCCTACACTGTAATTCACACGAGCTTATACGTCATTCATCCCTAACTTCAAACAGCATGACACACCAAAGAAGAGGTTTTGAGTCTTCACATGAGTCCAATGTGTGCAGGTGTATTTTCCTCTTAAAGCTGCCATGGAAAAAATACTGCAGATCTGTGGGTTGAGACAAGGCAAAAAATATTTTTTAAAACTCTGGAAGCCAGAAGTTCAGTCCCATATGAACACTGGTTTGCTCCTTATGAGGACACTCTGCTTTACTTGGAGGTGGCCACTTCTCACTGTGTTGTCTTAAGGTCACTTCCATTTTTACAATCATACCTTTTCCCCCTCTCTGTCCTACTAATACCCTTTAGAAAATAACAAAATTTCACTGCGTCTTTAGGACATTGGGATGGTGCTTTGATACACTGTGAAACACTTTCTAAGGTCAAATGTCCATCTTCTTTTATTTGAGAAGCAGAAGGGGAAGGAACATTAAGTTCAAGGCCTATCTGAGCTACAGCGAGCATTTGAGGCCAGTCTTGGGAATTTATAGAGAATTATATTAAAATAGAAAGTTTTAAAATAATGGGACAGAGGAATCAACTCCATGATGGAGAGCTTAGCAAGCTTGTGCCAGGCCTTAGATTCAGTCTCCAGCACATACCCCCACCTCTACACACACACATGGCAATTACATTGAGCTGGATTGGAGCACATCCTGAGGTCCTATTTTATTATATCTTTTAAGAACCTTTCTTTACATACAGCCATTTTATGAGGTATTCGTGACTTCGACACATAAATGGTAGGCTCCACACTTCAGTCTGCCTTAATCCTCATGCTAATGTGAATACCAGCTCTCCACTGGTCCCATTCCCTCCTTGCTGTTGTTCTCTGTGGTCCTCCTTTTATTCTGTCAGACACCCCATCTGCCTGGGTTTCCCCATCAGAAATCTATAGGACAGAAGAGGCAGGCACAGCTAAGATATAACCAGGACTTCACAGCAGCCCAGAACACGAGTCCAATATACCCTCTTCAATGCCCTTCTTTAAGCAACAATCTTATCAGTTACTGTTAAAACAAAACAAAACAAACAAAAAAAAAAAACCCACACCATGGCTTTTCTGGTTGGAAACACCTCCTTGAAGAGAGGCTGACGGTGTCACAAGGTAGAGATCTCTTGCTGAAAATCCCAGGGGTTACCCTGGGACTCAAGCTCTGTATATCCTAAAATGTAGCAAGCCAGAGCAAGGGCAACATTGAAAGCCTCGCCTTGCAGAAGGGTCTACAGCCTCTGGGGCCAAGCTCCCCATGGAGAGCAGCTGCAGATCCAGGAGCATCCCCACCAACTGGCCATTGTGACTGTTAGCAAGGATGGCCTCACTCTGTGAGCAAGGGTCAGCAGTGTTTTCTGTGGAAATATGTTAGATTTACTTCCTACAGACAATGTGAATTCAAGGTCAAGTACACTTGTACGAAGAATGTTTTAAAAATAATTATTCTGTGAAATCTAAAAAAGAAAAGAAAGCCAATCTTGATTAAAGCTAAGTATGTGAAGTGTCATTAAATTGAGATTGTATCAGAAGTACTATTTCTTTGAGCTTTGTAGAAATAAGTTCATGCTGAGTGTCTGTGGGTTTGGGCTGTGTGAGCTCACACTGGAGAACTCTGAGAGCACATTGTTGTGTTTCAAGCACAGGATTAATCAAGAACATTCCAGAGTGTTTCAAGCTAATTGATGTAAGATAAATTTGTTGCTATCATTGTCAGTGTCTCATTGTAGTCTCAATCAAATAGTAAAATATAAATAAAACGTTAGGAAAATAAAATCTATAAACCCAAAATATAATCCCAGTCAATTTTATTTAAAGTAGAAATAAACATGAAATTATTTTGAAACCAAAGTTCCATCAGTTTTTTTTTAACCAACAGATTTTTATTGATTATTTGGGAATCTCATACAGTGCATTCCAGTCACAACCCATTACTCCCATGTCCACCATCCCACCATTGGGCCCTCCCTCTAAAAATAAGAAAACATTTACCAAGTCCAATTTGTGTTTCCCACACACTCATTGGAGCATGGTCAAACTCCTAGTAGCCAACTCCTTAAAGATAACTGAGTCCTTCCACCATGCCCTTTCTAGAAGCCATCAACTGTGAAGAGCTACACTTCAGCATATTTATCACAATTTTTAATGACTCTCCTCAATGGACTCCTGCCTGGGGTGTTTCTTTCCTTTGCTTTCTTTTCTTTGTGTGTGTGTGTGTGTGTGTGTGTGTGTGTGTGTGTGTGTGTGTGTGTGTGTGAGAGAGAGAGAGAGAGAGAGAGAGAATATGTGTGTGTGTGTGTCTGTGTGTGTGTGTGTCTGTGTGTGTGTGTGTGTGTTGGGCAAGGGGATTGTTACAGAAGTCTTCAATGTCCCTCAGTCCCTCATTATCAAGCATGAGTCTGGAGCCATCAATACCATTGACAAAGAAGCTTCTTTGCCCATAACCACCATTGGCATCACGGATCACGAACTTCCACATGACAGGCCTTGAGGCACAGCACAGATGACTGACCTCAACATGGCCTCCAGCAGGAACACAGACCATGGACATTAACATTGTCTCTGGTGGTAACACAGATCATGGACCTCAACATGGCTTCACATGGCTTCTTTAAACGAGGGGACCGCCCAGGCCACAGACACCTACATTTCCTCTGCAATAACGTTGACCACAGATATCAACATGGCTTCTGCCGTCAAATAAACCACGGAAACCTTTAGAGTTAGGGTGATCTTGCAACTAGGCAGTGCTTTCCGGGGGCAAAGGCTGCTTGGACTCCAGATTGCTGCACACCACCGTGCCAGCCCCACTAGACAGCTAAATGCTCCTTTATCCACTGCAGCCCCACACTGCACCAGTCGCCATCACTGCCGCATCCCGAGCTCCACCTCTCGCCACTACAGCAGCATGTGCCACTACGTTCTGCCTTCTGACCCACCTCTCCTTCCCTCGTTCACCCAAGAGCTCCATGCCAGAGCGCAGCAGCTCACCAGGCACAGCCATGCTGTGGCCCCCGAGCTCTCCTCTTGATAACAGGGCGAGCAGTTAAGCTGCATTGGTGGCAGCTCCATGCTGCGGGCTGAGCCTACTGTCCTGAGCCTCCCGAGGGTGAGGACAAGCCCCGCTCAGCCAGACCTGCTCCCTTGTCCACTGCAGCTGAGCTCCCGTGCTCATTGCTGCTGCCGCTTCTCTAGTTTCCCTTCTCTCCACTTTGCCGTCTATTTTTTCCAATTTCATGAGACCAGTTTCTAAAAGCGTCTTCCCATAAGATCACCCTTTGTTTTACTTGTTCCAAAGAAACTATGTGCTCTACAGACTCATCCTCCTCTGCCGTATTTCCCCTTGAAGCCTCTATAGATCTCTCAGGCTCCTCAAGGTGTCCCTGCTATCATCTTGTATCTGCATTCCTCAGTTTATTTTCTTTCTTTCTTTTTGTTTTTTGGAAACAGGCTTTCTCTGTAGCTTTGGAGTGTGTCCTGGAACTATCTCTTGTAGACCAGGCTGGCCTCAAACTCACAGAGATCCACCTGCTTCTGCCTCCCGAGTGCTGGGATTAAAGGCGTGAGCCGCCACTGCTCAGCTATGTCAGTTTCTTAATCTGTAAATTTATGTTAATTAATTTTTGTATTTATCTCCTTTATGCATTGGCAAAATAATATATGTCTGGGAAATAGCTATGATTTTATTTATCTACCCTTTTTTAAGTTTATGAAATTTTATTTCATCTGTATGAGTGTTTGCCTGAATGTATGTATGTGCATTACAAGCATGAAGTGCCCTCAGCAGCCAGAAGAGGGCATCAGATCCCCTGGAACTGTCTTTACAGTTGGTTGTAAGTTACCACTACGGGTCTGGGAATTGTACCCAAGTACTCTGAAAAGGTAGCCAGGTCTCAGTACATATTTCTTTGTCCTGTCCTTTCCTTTCCTTTCCTTTCCTTTCCTTTCCTTTCCTTTCCTTTCCTTTTTTTTTTTTTTTAAAGAAAGAATAACTCTTTAAACTCAGGGTTGGCCTGACACATATGCAGTCCAGATTGATCTAAAATACCAATCCCCTCATCTCAGACTCCCAAATGCTGGGATTAGAACCATAGTCCATAGCTACCACGCTGTTGTAGCTGTGATTTAAAACATTCTTTTATCTTCCACTGCATATGGAGGGTACACGCACGCCACAGGACACACAGGGCACACAGGACGACTTGCAGGAGTCACTTCTTTACTATGTGAGTCCCAGAGATCACACGCAGGTCACCAGGCTCCTGATGCACCACAATTAAGAAAAACTCAGGGTCAGAAATTGAGGTTCAACCTGAAGATCTGCAAAACAAAACAGCCAGCCACTGGCTCTTACCTTGATCTCAGTCTGAAATGGCGATCCTGCCTCCTGGATTCTCAAAAAGGGACTGCTTCTGAGAGCTGTCTCGTCCAGTCTTATATTCCTCTCTAGCTCTGGGATTAAGGGCGTGCACCACTAGGATTAAAGGCATGCACCATCCGATTTCTATGGCAACAAGTTGTGGCTACTGTGATTAAAGTGTTATATGTGTTACTATAACATGGTCTGTAAGGCTGACCAGTGGGGCTGTTTTACTCTCAGGCCTTCAGGCAGTCTTTATTTATTAAAATACAATTGAAATGCCACTACAGGCTCCATGGCAAGAACCTTTAGTAACTAAACGGTCTTACTGGTCTTAGAGCTATTTTAAAAGTAAAAACGTCAGACCAGCTAATCAGCGATTTCATCTGTTTCCATCCAGTTGCAGTGTTCATATCTGAGGCACGCATGACCAAGAGTGAAATTCCCCTTCAAAACACACTTTGTTTTGTAATGACTGAATTTTTTTTAAAGTGTAGTCTTCATTGTGTGATTTATTTTTCATTTATTGAAAATTAATTTTGTCCATTTTCACTGATTTCACACAAGAAGTTATGTTGCTTTTTAAAAATAAACTCTCAGAAGCCTATACTCCCAGCACTGAGGATGCCAAAGAAAGAAGACAGAAGGTTAAAAGCCAGTGTGGGCTGCATAGTGAGACTGTGTCTCAAAGATAAATAAGTAAGCAAACAAATAAAATGTACATTGGGTCCAAATTCAAACACATTTGCAGCTTTAAAATATTTATTATCCGCGTGTGTATGTATGTGTGTGTTTGCATGAGCATTTGTGTACATATGTACTGGCATGCATGCCTTTAAACACAGCGGAGATCAAAATAACACACAGTTGGCATTGAGTGTCTTCTTTATCACTTTCTACCTTTTTCTCTGTGGCAGAGACTCTCCCTGAGGACTCTCTTGGCTCAAGTTCTGATGGTCCTGATTCTGGACCAGATCCTTTGGAGCTGGGGTTACAGACATGTACAGGATGCCTGGATTGCTATGTGAGGGCTAGGAGCTGAACTACACTCATGACTGCCCAGCAAGTTCTCTTAGCCAATAAGGTAGCACTTGTGGTTTTCAAAGAAACTGATCACTTTGCAATGTTGCTTAGATTATGTGAGATAAAATTAAAAGAAATTGTATCTGGCCCTCAAACTACTAATATGGGAGAACAAATTAATGTTAGGATGGATGGATGATGTATGTTTGTTGTAGGATATTTTGATAACACTCTGACAATCCTGAGATTGGCGATAAAGTTTACCTTGAATCAGAGGGTGGAGCTAGCTACTAGCTAACCAAAATTAGCTGTAGACGTTTTAGAGGTCTGATGATGTATATAGAGACACAGGAAGTAGTAGGGAGGGGTTAAGAAAGATTCTTGGATTTTTTGTGGATGGAAGAAGAAGAGAATAGAGGTCACTGATCAAGCTCCACAGCTTCCTGATCAGTCAGATTCTCACCCTCATTAATTAGATAAATGCTTCTTATGTTTATATGTATATATGAGTAGATGTGTAGATAGATGTAGGTCTGAATGGATAGATGGATGGATAGATGGATGGATAACTGGGTGGATGATGGATGGATGAATAACTGGATGGATGATGATGGTTGATGATGAATACATGGATAATGATGATAGAAGGATGGATTATAAATGGATAGATGGATTTGCCAAGGTTAGCTTTTCTGAAAGTCATAAATTGCTGTTTGTGGGCCAACCTCATGTGACCTTCAAACATGAGGACCTAGAACAAACAGAGAGAATCTTCTTAACATGACTAAAAAATCATTAAGTCCATCTATATCTAGCCCCAAATCATGCACACCCTTGAGACTTGGAAGTGAATTACAGGGCACTTAATGACACCTGACCATTACAGTAAAGCAAACGACACTTCACCAGAATAAATTTGACCTTCCTTGTTTTTGAATTGGTAAATACAATATCATACTTTTAGTTCTATAAAGCACAAAATACAGTTTTCATAAGCCAAATGTGCCTAAAATAAATAAGAATGCTTTAGAAAACTTTAAAGTATTTTGTGCAAGGAATCTATGCAAGATGGCATTTCCAGGAGCAAGAGACCATATGAAGGTCATGCAATCACAATGAACACATGCTTTGCCTTAGAGAATCAGCTCCATGCATTCAGTACACACACTCACATATTGATACTGCAGAGTTACTGTAAAGCAGAATTTCAAACTCAGATCAGTGACACTAGTTCAGATGAAGCCAGGCTAGGCCCTGGCCCATATTCAAATGACAGAAAGCCATCTGCCACATCGCTGTCTGGAGACTGGTGTAGGCAAGAATCAATTGCTTCAGAACTCAGATCACTGTACCTTTTTTTAAAAAAAAAAAAAAAAAAAAAAAACCTTTTAAATATTTTCTTGTAGATTTTCTTCTTTTAAAACAAAATGTATGTGCATGGGTGTTTTACCCGGGTATCTATGTGTATGTGCACCACTTGTATACCTGGTACTAACAGGGGCAGGAACAGGACATCAGGCTTCCTAGAATTAAAGTTACAGAAGGTTGTGAGAAACTATGTGCATGCTGGGAATTGAACCCAGGTCCTCTGCAAGAGTCGCCAGTGCTCTTAACTGTTGAGCCTTCTCTCCAACCCCCACTTTTGCTTTTGACTTTTCATTCCCTCCTTCCCAAGTAGTAATCTTTCTCATGAAGCTGCGGTTGAAACTCAAGCACTAAGTTGTGAGAACTATGCTTAGAGAAATAGGGAGAATGGAAAATTTTGACAGATTAATTTTGACACGAATCTGGAAACGTTCTCTGATCCATTTTCTATTTCAGTTTTATTGGAAGTCCATAAAATGCCCTTCAGTACAAGGGAAAGGCCTTTTTTTCTCCTCTTTCCAGAGCTTGCTGGATGTTACCTGGGATTCATAAGCCCGATATGAATGTCTACAGCGGAAGCTGTAAGTTTCATGGAAATGGGGAGGCCATTTGTCCAGCACAGGATAAACAAGCAGGCTTTGTTTTCTCTTCAAGACATATTTTTGTTCCAAGATAATAAAAATAAATTTAAATGCTAGTTCATATATAAAATAGGTGTGTGTGTGTGTGTGTGTGTGTGTGTGTGTGTGTGTGTGTAGAATGCAAATTTCCCATTCACTAAGAAAAGCATAGTAGGATTTAAACATCATCTTGTCTAAGCTGCTTCTGCATTTAGATGTTTTCAGTGTGATTTCTGGGATGACATATACATATGGACTCAGGTATAACATATTAGGAGAATGATAACCACATTAGAAAAAGGTTCATCTCATCACTGGTCAAGAGAGACCTTGTTTTAAAAATAAGGTGGAGGGTGATTGAGAAGACACATGTGCACTTGCATATCTCAAGAAATGCACACACAAGTGAAAGTGTACACATACACACACATGCACACACACACACACACACACACTTTTAAAAGTAGAGAAAGAGAAGGAGAGGGAGGGAAGACGAATATTCCTCTTTGATGAACAAAGACATCTGATATTAGTTTCCTTTTTCCTGTAGCTTCGAGAAATCTTAACCACCTTCTAAAGGCCCAGAAGCATGTGTCATATTAGAGGTTACATCTTCAACCCAGGAACTTTGGAGGGGCATGTTGAAGTTCAAAGTGCACAGGAGCAGCTCCTTTGCCTGAGAGCCAAGACTCACACTCCACAGTGGAGCTGAGAATAAGGAATGTATTATTGGATGATGGTCAGTCCTCTGCTTTGTGTGTGCACCTGTTGTTGGGAGCAGAGGAGGAAAGGGGGAGGCAGGCATTGGAGGGAGGGAGGGATGGGAGAGAAGGGGACAAAGGGAAAAAGGGAAAAGGGAGGGATAAAGGAAAGAAGAAAAAGCAAGTGAAAGGCAAAAGAAATGAATGAGGGATGACTGATACCCAAACCACAGAAAGACATTACTAAGAAAGAGAATTATAGGCCAATCTCACCCATGAACATTGATGCAAAAAAAAACTCAATAAAATACTGGCAATTTGAATTCAAGAACACATCAGAACCATCATCCACCATGATCAAGTAGGCTTCATCCCAGAGATGCAGGGATGGTTCAACATACAAAAATCTGTCAATGTAACATAAAACCCTATAAACAAACTGAAAAATAAAAACCACATAACCATCTCATTAGATGCTGAAAAGCTTTTGACAAAATACAACATTCCTTCATGATAAAGGTCTTGGAGAGAGCAGGGATAAAAGGAACATACCTAACATAATAAAGGCAATATACAGCAAGCCAACATCAAAGTAAATGGAGATAAACTCAGAGCGATCCCACTGAAAACAGGAACAAGACAAGGTTGTCCACTCTCTCCATATCTATTCAATATAGTTCTTGAGGTTCTAGCTAGAGCAATAAGACACCAAAAGGAGATCAAAGGGATACAAATTGGAAACAAAGAAGTCCAACTCTCACTGTTTGCTGATGATATGATAGTTTACATAAGTGACCCCAAAAATTCTACCAAGCACCTTCTACAACTCATAAACACTTTCAGTAATGTAGCAGGATACAAGATTAAATCAAAAAATCAGTAGCCCTCCTGTAAACAGATGATAAATGGGTCGAGAAAGAAATCAGAGAAACATTACCCTTAGCAATAGCCTCAAATAGCATAAAATATCTCAGAGTAACTCTAACCAATCAAGTGGAAGACTTGTATGACAAGAACTTTAAATCTTTGAAGAAAGAAACTGAAGAAGACACTAGAAAATGGAAAGATCTCCATGCTTTAAGGTAGGTAGAATTAGCATAGTAAAAATGGCAATCTTACCAAAAAACAATCTACAGATTCAATGCAATACCATCAAAATCCCAGCAAAATTCTTCACAGACCTTGAAAGAATGATACTCAATTTAATATGGAAAAGCAAAATACTCAGGATAGCCAAAAACAATCCTGTACAATAAAGGAACTTCTGGAGGCATCACAATCCCAGACTTCAAAATCTACTACAGAGCTCAGTACTGAAAACAGCCTGGTATTGGCATAAAAACAAGACTAATGGAACCAAATAGAAGACCCTGATATTAATTCAAACACCTAATTTTTGAAAAAGAATTTGAAAAATATCAAATGGAAAAAAGAAAGCATATTTAACAAATGGTGCTGGCTTAACTTGATATCAATATGTAGAAGAATGAAAATAGATCCATATCTATCACTATGCACAAAACTCAAGTCTAAATGGATCAAAGACCTCAAACATAAAGCCAGCCCACAGTAAACCTCAAAGAAGAGAAATTGGGAAGTACCATTGAACGCATTGGCACAAGGAGACTATTTTCCTAAATTAATCCAGTAGCACAAACATTGAGAGAAACACTGAGAATAATACTAAATGGGACCTCATGAAACTAAAAAGCTCTGTAAAGCAAAAGACATGGTCAACAGACAAAACGACAGCCTACAGAATTGGAAAAGGTCTTCACCAACACCACATCAGACAGAGGTCTGATCTCCAAAATATACAAAGAACTCAAGAAATTGGTCATCAAAAGAACAAATAATCTAATAAAAAAAAAAGTGGAGTACAGACCTAAACAGAGAACTCTCAACAGAGGGATGTAAAATGGCTGAAAGACACTTAGGAAATGATTAACATCCTTAGTCATCAGAGAAATACAAATCAAAACAACTCTGAGATTCCATCTTATACCTGTAAGAATGGCCAACATCAAAAACACTGATGACAACTTATGCTGGAGAGGTTGTGGGGAAAAAAGAACACTTCTGCATTGCTGGTGGGAATGCAAGCTAGTACAGCCCCTTTGGATGTCAGTGTGGCGATTTCTCAGAAATTAGAAAACAACCTTCCTTCAAGACCCAGTAATACCACTTTTGGGTATATATCTGAAGGATGCTCAATCGTGCCACAAGGACATGTGCTCAACTATGTTAATAGCAGCATTATTTGTCATAACCAGAACCTGGCAACAACCTAAATGTCCCTCGACCGAAGAATGGATAAGAAAAATGTGGTACATTTACACAGTGGAGTACTACACAGCAGAAAAAAATAATGACATCTTGAAATTTGTAGGCAAATGGATGGATCTAAAAAACATCACACTGAGTGAGGTAACCCAGAAAGACAATTATCATATGTACTTACTCATAAGTGTTTTTTAAACATAAAGCAAAGGAAACCAGCCTACAAATCACAATCCCAGAGAACCTAGACAACAATGAAGACCCTAAGAGAGACATACACGGATCTTATCTACATGGAAGTATAAAAAGACAAAAGCTCCTGAGTAAATGGGAGCATGTAGAACCATAGGAGATGGTTGAAGGGGGGGAGATGCAGGGAGGGGAGAAGAAACAATTTTAGAGTTCAATAAAAATCAATAAGAAAGAAAAAGTAAATGAATGACGGGAAGAAGGAAAGACAAGGAAAGAAGAAAGGGATGGGAATGGAGAATGCGTGGATTGGAAGGAAGAAAAAAAGAAAAAGGGGAAAGGGAAGGAATGGAGGAATAACAGCTGGGAAACTGATTAAGGAGACAGGAAAGGGGATGGGGCAAAGTTAAGGAAAGGAGAGGGTGGAGGGAGCACTAGAAAGGAAAAAAAGAGATAAAGATAAGATGGGGAAGAAGGGAAGACAGTGCCTTTGTTCTAGTCAAAGACACTTGGGCTTGTTCAGCACCTGTAGATTGTAACACTGGCAGATGGGTAACAAGCATTCAGTGTGAGATCTTTTGTTCAGTGAGCAGATAAAAGAGATTTAGAAGATAACCATGTGCCACGTGAGAATGCCTGTGCAGGGGGATAAATTAATTCTACACTTGCCACAGTTCTAAAAGAAAGAAAATCCTGAGTTGAAATCTAGACAAATGAACTTGCCTATGAGTGACTCTTCCCACCTTCTCCCCCAACTGGGGATGGCACTTGGACACTAGAGAAAACAGACATCATCTGTTGCCTCTAAATAGATAATGAGTCTTGGAAGCAGCCAGGAAGCAATGACTGGAGCATACCACAATTGCAAGAGTGGAGTTTCTCCTTCACTAGTAGAGACAAGGGAATAGAATGACAAAGTTATTAAAATGTAATTTTTTATTACGAAGAGAAATCTAATTTAAACTCTTCTGCCAGAACCTTTTCTCTTAAGGCTCTTTCCATTTTCATACAGAAGCATCCAGAAAAAACACACCGTTTCAACGAGAACAGAATATTTGATGTTTCTATATTTTCCTAAATTTTATTATGTCAAAAATGAGAAAAGCCACAGAACTGTTGGTGTGTGTGTGTGTGTGATAATAATCACAATTTTTTATCATGTGTACAACATGACTGGTATAGTATCATTCCCCACTTCCCTTTCTCATCTCATTCCCTCTCCTCCCATGTCTGGTGGTGTATGTGTGGTGTGTGTTTTGTATAATATATATATATATATATATATATATATATATACACACACACACACAATGTTATATATCCTACAATGTGTTGTCATGGTATCCATTCCCCACTGCCCTTTCTCATCTCATTCCCATACCTACAAACAATCTTTTCCTTAACTAGGCTCCCACAAATGTCAGGTGTGTATATGTGTGCATGTGTGTCTGATGTGTGTGTGTGTGCATGCGTGTGATATATATATATATATACACATATATATGTGTATATATATATATATATATATATATAAAACTTTATACATGTCTACAATGTGCTGTGATGGTATCCGTTCCCCACTGTCCTTTCTCATCTTGTTCCCACTCCTACCACAACCTTTTCCTTAAACTAGGCTTCGGCCAATGTCTAGTGTGTATATGTGTGCATGTGTTGGTGTGCGTCTGATGTGTGTGTGTGCAGATCTTGTGCAGGTAGTCATAGCTGCTGTGTGTTCCTGAAACAGATACGCCATAGCAAGAAAACAGTGTTTTAGTGTTCTTCCCATCCCCTGGCTCTTATGATCTTTTCTTCCCCCTTCCTCCAGTTCTCTGAGTCTTAGACAGGGTGAGATGATGTTCCATTTAGAGCTGAATGTTGATGGAGACCACTGGTTCGTTCCCAGCCTCCTACACCTAAATAACCACATAAACTGTATTTTTACACACTGCATGGCCTATTAGCTCATGCTTCTTATTGGCTAGTTGTTATATCTTAATAACCCTTTCTAATTAATCTATTATGATCATGTAATTGTGGCCCACTGGTAAGGTTCCATCCAGCATCTGGTGTCTGTCTCCTGTGGCGCTACAGTGCTTCTCCCTGACTCTGCTACTCTTTCCTCTATCTGCTTGGAATTCCTGCCTTGCCCTACTCTGTATTTCAATAGTCCCAAAGAAGCTTCTTTATTGACCGATGCTATTCACAGCATGCAGAGAGAAATCCCACATCACTGAACACTTAACAGTCACCTGTTCCTCTGGGTACTCTAGGTCATATATGGATTATGCGCCCCTCATTGGGCCACTGCAAAGGGTAGGCTTCTTTGACCTAGGGAGACTAATGCCTAATCTGTAGGAACAAACACACATCTTAGAAAGCCAATTTGACCTGCATGCCCATTTAGCAAATCTTCAGTCATAAACATATCCAATAGGGCATGTAATCTCCCCATTAGGCTTGGTGGTGAAATCGACATACTATATTATCCAAGGGGGTAGACTTTTAAATCTAAATCATAAAGTTGTTGGTTTACCCTCAGTTCAGGTCACTATGTATATTAAATCCACTCTTAATTATACGCCTTAAAGGGCTTCATTGTGAACTTTCTATACATGGTATATAGCATGTTTTGATCAAACATACCTTCCCAATAACATGCTATCCTTTTATAATCCTTTGAACAATATTATAAATGGAAAAAATAAACACAAAACATGGGAAAATAAACAGATACATACAAACTAAGCATACACATTAAACATGGAAGATTCTGTCTGTCCTTTGGGATTGTCCTTCTTATATTTCTAGATCAATAGCTGAAAAAAGCAGCTAATAAGCTAGGCAGTTGGTGTGGGAAGTCCTTCTGTCTATGTGTTGTTTTTATTGGCTAATGAATAAAGAAATTGCTTTGGACCTATAGCAAGGCAGAAGTTAGGTAGGCAGGGAAAAGAAGGGCAGAGTCAGAGAGAAGCCATGTATCCTTTGCCTGAGACAGATGCTGGGAACACTACCCAGTAATCCACTGCCACGTGGAAATACACAGATTAATAGAAATAGATTAAATTAAGATGTAAGAGTTAGTCAATAAGAAGCTAGAGCTAATGGGCCAAGCAGTGATTTAAATTATGCAGCTTCTGTGTGGTTATTTTGGGCCTAAGATAGCCGGGCGGCTGGGAATCAACAATCGGCTCCTTCTCCAACAGACAGTGGTGGTGGCACACACCTTTAATCCCAGCACTCCAGAGGCAGAGGAAGGCAGATCTCTGTGAATTTGAGACCAGCCTGATCTACAGAGCTAGTTCCAGGACAGGCTCCAAAGCTACTGAAAAACCCTGTCTCAGAAAAAATAAATAAATAGAAAAGCAGCTAATAAACTTTCTTGTCCTGATATTAGGGGTAGGTTGGGGACCAGTGTCACAGCTGAGCTAAGGAAGGGTGTGTGTGGAACACAGAACTTCTATCATGTGACCCCTATTATTAGCCCATAATGTGATTAATGGATAAATGCAACAGTGTAATTCCAGTAAGACTGTGGCTCAGAATCTGCACAAGTCAAGGTAGTCACTCTACTAGGCAGCTCAGAAGGGACTATAGAATGGGCAGTGGAGAAGCTAGTGGTCCACACAGCTAATACCACTGACCAGCTGTAGACATGAGAACTGTGTAAACATGAGAACATGTAAACATGTTGTCTGTGTTTTTCTTCATTTTTTTTTTTTTTTTTTGTAAATACATTGTATGTGTTAACTATTCCAGGGCTGGAGAGGTGGTTCATGGTTAAGAGTACTGGCTGCTCTTTCAGAGGACCTGGGTTCTGTTCCCAGAACCCAAATGCTGGCTCATAACCACACATAGCTCCAAGTCCAGTAATCCAATGACCTCTTCCAGTTTCTGGGTTCCTCTATATGTGTGTCCAAAAGCACATATGCAAAAACACACAAACGCTCAATGTGAAAAACAAAAACAACCCCTTAAAATTCTACCACGAAGATATGTTCCTATCCCTATGAATAAATTTTATCTGTAAGTTAAGAAATAAATGATAAATCTACATGTTAAATATTGAGATGATAGATAAGTCAAGAATAGTTTATAGAGTTTTATGGCATCATAATAACTCTGGTAGCAAAATGGTGCAAACACATTCTGAGATGAATGCCATGCACCAATAATCCTCATGAATATAAATGCAAATGATCCAAACAAACAATAAAAATGGACAATATACAAAAACCACATGCTGTGTATCTTAGGTAATCAAGTTTGATTTACCATTTAAAAATCAGTCTTTGGACATTCAATTGGCTCATTTTTACCAGATATCCATGGTCTCAGGTTTTCTATTGACTCAGGTCATGATACTTCTGCTCTGGTACAATGCAGGAATCTGCTCCCAGAGTCTGCCTAGAGTGAGCTAGTAAAGACCCTGTCTGCAGTAGAGGGCAGAGCTTAGAATCCAAAGTTGCTGAGGTCACCAAAGCATTTGCCCAGTACTCCCCCACGCCTTAGAGTGTGAGCAGTGAACTATCCCTCTGGGCCAGTTCCTTTGGTAAAAGTAAAGTCTAATCCTTTTACAAGGAGATCTACAAAAAAAAAATGAGGAAGTAGTAGCATTGTTAACGAACTAGTTCAAAATTTGACATTTGAAAGTATTCAGTGTTATAAATGATCAAAAACATGTCATCCACAGAGTCATCCTGTCATCCATAGTAGGAGAGAAGCAACTGACAGTTAATTGCCTGATTTTCACAGAGAGCTCAGTTGTTAAATAAGCCACAAGGCTGTCCCTTGAAGGCAGCTTCACCTCTTCCATGCCTGCTATCAGCATCTTTAGAATAAGAACTATAATTGTCCTACTCGTCACAAAATCTCTGGGAAGGTGGAAGTGAAAACTGGCATGCAAGTGTCCTCTAAGGGGACAATGAGCATGATTCTAAATGCTGTTATTATAACTTCTACAGATTTTCTTATTAGTATTAGGGAGATTACTTCAGTGTTAGCATTCCCTGATTGGTTGAGAAATGTTTCCCATAATATCAGATACTTGAACAGTTAGTCCTGGGTTGATAGCTCTGTTTGAAGAGATGGCACAGCCTTACTGGAGGATGAATGTCACTGGAGATGTGCTGTAGAGTTGCCTTGCTCCACTTCTATGTCACTGTGCTTGCAGGTGAAGATGTGATCGCACAGCTTCTTGTTCTGGCTATCTGCTGCCATACCTGCCCCGGTATCATGAACTCCCCTTTTGCAGATGGAAGCTACTTCCACACAGAGTTGAAAGATCCATTGTAGAATGTATTCATCCTGGCGACTTTGCTGTCTGGAATAGGTCTCATTTATGTCACAAATCCAGTGGGATCATAGCCAGCCATTAACTCTATATTGAGTCTCAACTTTATTACAGGGGGGAAGCAGACGCGGAAGAGGAGGAGGAGAGGGAGAACAAAGGAGGGAGAAAGGGGAGAGGAAGGGAGAAGAAGGAGGGGTATAGAGCATCCTCCAAAGTTGTGGAAAGAATGAGATAGAAATAGTGTGGTTTTTTGGACTTAACCTTGTATTCAGAAAGATATGGGTTCAATTCTGACTCCAGAATTTCATTTATTAGAACTATAATGTCTATAGAACCCAGTTATAATAAGAGCTTATAAACTAAAAATAAAAGTCTCATATAGTTACTGTCATTATTAAATAAAAAACTGCACATGAGATTTAGAATAAATGCTAGAATCATTAAATTTTCAACAAATTATATGAAGAACTATATTCATTATAAATATGATGACTTTTCAAAGGAGCCATGGGGAGATCCATTGGAAATGCACTTGTTCAATAAAAATGAAATCTATCATGTATACAACAGCAAGATATATTGCAGTTAATCACAAACATTTAATGTTCAACTCTGGTTTTGGTGGCTTTCATTTTGTTTATTCAGACAAATCTGCAGCCAGTTTGGATTTATCCATCTCTTCTGAAAATATGTATGACTATATCTAAATTTTATACACATATATAGAAACAGACAATTAGCAAGGTCTTAAGAGATCGTAAGCTCACTCGATCCCCATAAACCCTGTCTGAGGATGGAAATAATGAAGAGGAAGTGAAAGGATTTGTCAGAAATACACCCACAGCTTTGGCTTCAGGCTTTATCCTGTTTCCAACGTGTTATATAAATCTTAATGAAACTGATAATGCAGCAGACCTGGAGCTGTGCTTAGCATCCGTTCGTATTCCTCACAGTAACCTGGTGTCATGGGTCTTGTGAATCTCTTCCTGAAGTAGAAAGTTGAAGTTTAAGTAAGTTGCTCCAAATTTTCCATAGTTTCAAAGTGCTGTTTTCATTTGAACCCAGATTTTTATTTGTTCCATATTTCCTATGTCCAAAGCGTCGGACAACCAACTGTGAGAATTCTTTCTCCTTCCTCTCAGCCTCTGGCCTCAAGTTTTCTGTTCTCATGCAATGTCCAGAGAGCGTCAAGACTTCTCACAGGCCACACACTCCCCTCAGTGAATCCTGGTGTTAAATGTGGAGACCAAGGCTGAACTAATCGTCTTCCTGTCTTGGCTAAAATACAGAGCACTCACTGGGAAATAAGTCAGGGTTTGGTTTAAGTATACATTCTTAAATTCAGTGGACAGATTTGACAGCTTGGGGGTTAGATTCATGACTAACACTGCACAACTAGGACTTTCAACGTGGTGCTGTGTCAGGCTACGTGACTCACCATGGGCTTGGTACCCATTTGAGACTGATGGATTTAAAATGCCAAGGGATGGTAACACCAGACGCCACCTTACCCCAGCATCTAGTAACAGATCATCAAGGCAAAACTAGGAGAGAACAGCTCCCAAACATGAAAGATTAGATCAGAAGACCCAACAATGCTAAATCTTAAGACATTTCCTACTGCCAAAGAACAGAACACAGTGGAGAAGAAAGACAGAGTGTGCCAATGTTCACTGGACACCAGAAATAGAACTTCAGTTCAGCTGGAGGCCTAGCAGGAAATGGGTCTGCTATGCCAGCCTCCCGGGATGACATTTGCATGTAGCACTTTTCTATTGGACGACGTTTTAAGAGAAACACCTGAACAGAGTGAAGGAAGCAGGATTATACAGATTAACTCACCTGTGATGTAGCTCTCAGCTCCAAGAGTCTTGGATGAATCCTCAGAGATGGTCGACAGTTGGGTTCAGAGCCTCTGAACACCCGGACACTCACTGGGCACCTCCTGGGTGTCTCTCGAAACATATTTAATCCTTCCTGAGTTCAGCTTCTTTCAGTTGCCTACAACTCACAGTGGGGGACTTTGAGTTGCCAGCAGTCAATTCTCACAACATCCTGAGGGAGCCCTGGGATGTAACCCTCAGAATCCACCTCTAAAGCCATCTCTGTTTTCTTCTAAGGGCTCCATAACTCCCCATCCCAGGTGGAAAAGAGGGCAGGGATATGAAGGCTAAGCGGTTCTCCTCCCTTCTTCTCCTTTATGTGCACGTATTCAGAGTTGAGAATTCTTTGACACTAACAAGTCATAGGACAATTTCAGAAAAGGGCAAGTGTGAGCTCTGCATGTATGTCATCCTCAAGAACAAAATGCCATGAGATCACCTGAAGGCCAGAAGGGGTCAACAAATGTGTGACAGTCACCAAGCAGTGTTTAACTAGCAGTGGGCAAAGCCCTCATGTCCTCACAACCTTACTGCAAGTACTGGACTCTGAGAGCTGAATGAGAAAAGGTACACGATGCTAATCTATCAGATAATAAAATAGCTAGAGACTTCAGGTGAAGTCCAGGAGCCATGACCAACATGTCTGTCTTCGTGATGGATAGCAACATGCCCAGAAGGCCACGCTAGCATTTTAACAAGAATATAAGGCTATACGGAAGAGTGAGCTGTACCAAAGAAGATTCTAGAATACGCAATAGGGAGGTTTAATCTGGACAATTCAATTACACCTCTTGATATTATGATGTTAGCATGAGAAGAGAACTTTAGAGTAAATGGGGAAGATTTTCAGAATGACAAATAAGTAAGTAGATACATAAGAAAGCAAAATAATAGAGATACTAAAATGACAAAAATTAAAAGGCTATTTTTACAGTAGTGTTGATTACCAATTGTTTTGCTCATGCCCAGGCTTAGCTGTCATCACTGCAGAGTCATTTGACTCCATCTCTCCTCACTTTGGGTTTTATCCCATCACCAGTTAGCACGGGCTTCCATCTTCTTCCACTTCCAAGCTATCCAGAGAAGAGTACTTTGAGAAATGCGCCATCTACAGCATGAGGAGAGAGGTCTTTGCCGCCATGTGTCTGCACATCTCGGAATCTAAGGGCTCTGTGAGTTTTGGAGCTGGTGATATAACCAACCACATGATACCCCATGAGACAGTAGGCAGACACAAAGTATCAGGCTCTGGGGATTTACTATGGGGTAGGTGGTGTGTGAGAAATGGGGAAAGAGAGATGGTCACAAACCACCCTTACTTCCCCAAATTCACCATCAAGAAAGGTGAGATGGGAACTGGGAAATGAGCTGGTAGCATGTCTGTTGCACAAGCATGAGAGAGACATGAATCCCAGAGTTCCATTTCTAGCAACCACTTCAAGTGCCAGACACGGCATTGCATGTCATCCCAGGGCCGGGGAGTTGGAGATGGCGCATCCCAGGGACCACTGATGAACCAGACTAGCTGAGTCAGTGAGGTCCAGGTTCAAGAGAGATGGTGTCTCAGAAAACATGGTGAAACTGGACTGAGGAAAACACTCAGTTCAAGCCTGACCTACACACACACACACATACACACACACACACACACACACACACATAAGCACACACACTGTTTAAGCCAATGAAAAAGGACTCAGACAGAATTATATGAGAATGAAGGTATGAGAAGTGTGTTTCCTAAGGAGCCATACTGAATTTGGCAATAAAAGGGAAAATATCAATCTACCTTTAAAATTGTGATTTGTTAATAATTGAGTTGAAATTGATTTTAATTTTTAAAGTATATTAAAATATGGTTTGTCTTGATTGCCAAGTTTAGGGATACCATTAGATCTTTGGCATCTGATTGAAAGTGCCAGGGACTAAATTGAGCTTTCATCCCAATTTCATGTGTGGAAGCCTTAACTTCCAATGTGATGCTATTTGGAGACAGGCCTTTAAGGAATTAAGATTAAATGAGGTCTACAGTCCTAATTCAGCTGACCATTGTTCCCTATGAAGAGTAGGCAGGAGGGATCACTAGGCAAACTGAAGATAACAGCTGTGAGGGAAAGACAGTGTCGTCAGTAGAAAATAATATCGCCCACAAGTGACCCCAGATTTCCAGCTTCCAGAGCCATGAGCAAGAGGTTCTAGAGGCTGAAGAGACGGCTCAGTGGCTAAGAGCACTGGCTGCTGTTCTTGCAGAGGACCCGAGTTGGATTCTCAGCATCCACTTGGTGGCCCCTGTTCCAAAGGATCTGACTCCCTCTTCTGACATCCATCAGCACTTAGTGGTGGGCTCCAGCAGAAAAGCTAGTGGTAAGAGCACTCATTAGAGGTGTACCATTTGGGTTACCTACTGAGGATCAAAGGGATGAGGATAGTGGAAGAATGAAGGAGAAGTCTAGGAACTTTAAAGGTGGTACAAAAGCTGAGGAAGCTGTCTCCAGAGGCAGCACCTTTGAGAGAGGCCCCAAGGAACGAAGTTCAGTATACAGGATCAGATAGACAGTGATGTTAAATTGGCCTTTGACCCTTTTGCCTGAGACTTGCATTGGTACATTTACTTGGGTAATTCTGTGAGCTAAGGTTTTTGAGTTTTGTTTGTTTGTCTTTATCGGGAAAATGATCAAGAAGAAAATCATTCCTGACCACATGAAATGAATTTTCAGTCTCGGCTAGAGATGACTCGATGGTTAGCATGCACAACACTCTTGTGGATGGTTTGAGGTCAGTTATCAACACCCATATCAGGAAGCTTACAACTACCTAAACTCTAGCTCCAGAGGCTCTGGCTTTGGTGAACACCTCACTTGTGCATACATGCACAACACACACACCACACAACACACACACACACACACCTATACATTACTAAAAGAAAATAAATCTTGAAAAGATTCTAGGTCTCCATAGGGTTCATTGTAACATATCTTATATGCATTGAAATTTCTATCTGTTGCTACTTTTATGTTGCAAAAGTCAACGCAATTGGCTCATGGTAGTGAAAATCTGACAGGCCACAAAAGCTTTGCTCTTAGACCCTAACCTTCCTGGTAGCCTGTTCCGTAACCTTACTCCTCTATACATACATATTAACTGAAAGTGAGATCATTCAAAGAGAGATAGAAAGAATGGGAAGGAGGTAGGAATGAGAATAACGGAGGAAGACAAGAACAGAAGATGGATGAAGGAAAAGAATAATGAGTATATGAATATATGTCACTCTAATTCCCTGTTTGCCAACGAAAATGGGAATGGGGAGCTCTCCATTTAGCACTGATTGAAAGGGCCATCTTGCCAGGTTGTGCAGGAGCTCATCAGATCACAATAGCACTGTGAAAGCTTCATGGTAGTGGTCAGCAACCAAACTTTGGTACACTACTCTCCTAAGTCACACAGGAGGCCCATGCTCAGTTCACTCCGACACAGCCTCATTAGCTAAGCACGTGCTGCAAAACTGTTTTTGGCCAAGTGGCTCATTTTGGAGCCATAATGGAGGACTTGGCTCACCAGTGTTCATTAAAGCCTCCCCAATCTCCATTGACACCCTACAGCTGAATCACACATAAACAAATTTATGGGCAAATCATAAGAGCGAATGAGTTATCGCTTCGGAGGAATGCTTCCAGACAATGAAAGTGCCAGCTCCATCCAAATGTGGAGTCATAACAAATCTTGTACTGAACAGATCCTATTTTGCCTAGTGAATAGCATGACTCAACACATTAGCAATGTGATTCTATAAGGTGGCAAATTGTATGTAAAGCTCCAAGCCAATTGCTTCTGCTTCTGCCACTCCCCCCAACATATTGGATGATGGAGATGGCTTAGGCTGGGCAATCTCTCTATTCTTGACCGACCAACCATGGCATAACTACCCCCAGCTGATTCAAGCTAATCCACCACAAGGGAGACCTCACCACATGGCTTTTTTAACCTGTGATGCTGAAAGGTAATTCTTCTCACAGAGGAAAAAAAGGAAGCCTTTTTTTGGAGGGAAATCAGAAAACCCATGAGAACCTATTCAGACTTGCCATTATGGTAGAATAACATTTGCTTCCCCCATCAGAATTCACAGTCTGGAACCTTATTCTTTCATGTGAAGGTCCACAAGTAGAGTCTTTCGGAGGAGTCATGAGTCTAAAGCCCTTGGGGCTGGAGAGGTGACTCAAGAATGCTTGCAAAGGAACCTGAATTCAAATCTCCAACCTTATGTAAGATGTCAGAAGTGACTGCCTGATGTCCCAGTACTGTGGAGGGTAGAAGCGGGGAGTTCCTGGGGCTTGCTTTGCTGTCAGCCCCAACTCCAGATTCAGTGAGAGAATAAGTCAGAGAGTGATGAAAGAGATCATTAGACAGCCTATTATGCCCTCTGTGTACAGGTATGTGTAGCCAAACACATGCATACACAATTATCACATACACCACAAATCAAACACATTCATATACACACAAATCAAACACATTCATATACACCACAGGGCACATACACATAGAGCTGCATACACACACACCACACACACACACACACACACAAGGAAGAAGGAGAAGAAAGGAATATGGAGTGTTTGGTGCAATTGCGGTGCCCTTTCTAGGAGATCACAGAAAGTGCTCCCTTCCCTTCCTACCATCTGGGAGGAGGAAGCTTGCTGCAGACAATCTGCTGGCTCTTTGACCTTGAACTTTATAACTTCCCAGATCCTGCTTTTGGCTCTGCCTGCCTTATGGCACTTTTGGAAACAGCAACCCAGATGGATTAATAAGTACATTGCACGCAGAGCAGCAGTGGGGTTTTCAGACTGATCACCTAATAACCAAGGCCTGCTTCTTCAGAAATAAGGAAACTGTGGCTTCTCGAAACTGTCATGAAGGGTCAACATGACATCATCAGAGTTCATCTCTTGGCATAGGGCCAGGCACATTGATGCCGTGTGTGGTGTGTGTGTGTGTGTGTGTGTGTGTGTGTGTGTGTGTGTGTGTGTGTGGTGTTTCCTTCTGCACAGTCTTGGATATATTTGACACTAGAATATGACAAGTCTCCTGACCTTTAGAAATGATCCTCTCTTGGTGATTGTGAGAAGACAAACATTTGAAAATATAAATTGAAGAGGCATAAAAACTTAGCTAGGTTTTAGGTACATCCACATTTGTGTTACAAGAGAGGAAATGAAATTGTTCTTTGCAGATTTGCTCTGTTTGTTTAGGAAAAATTATCTGAGTGGGGAAAACTTTAAGGCTTTTTTTTTTTTTCTGGCATGCGAGAAGGAATGGCGAGGCAGTGGCCACCATTCTCTCCTTTCGTGGAGGTGTTAAGGCCCTCCGTGAGTACCAGATTTATGTGTGGAGTGAGGGAAAAATGGAAGCGCTTGGTCCTGGGATTCTGCCCCTTGGGAAGAGCTTGATTTTTAAAAATATGCTTGCACTTTCTAGCAGTCTACCCCAAAGTTCTAGTTTATTCCTTCTAACACTGAGTACTGAAGCAGCAGACACACGCCCACATATGCGACTGTGCTTCTGCAGCACCTGACACAGCCACACATGCAGACTCTGCTTCTGCAGACACCTGACACAGCCACACATGCCAGACTCTGCTTCTGCAGCAGCAGACACAGTCACACATGCGACTCTGCTTTGGCAGCCCTTCTAGGCTGTTTGGAGAGATAAGAAGGGTAAACCTTAATCATCACAATATTGAAGGATACTTATACTTTCCAGGACACAGGCTGGGTCAGCTGCCATTTTGTGCATCTGTAGCAGATTCCATGGCCTGGTTGTCTTAGTCACTGTTTCTTGCCCAGAAGAGACACCATGACCAAGACAACTCTTATATATATATATAAAGTTCTTTAAACTGGGAGCTTCCTTTGCACCTTTAGAACTAGTCCATGATCATGATGGCAGGAAGAGACAGCATGGCAGCAGGGTGCTGGAGCAGTAGCTGAGGAGCTTACACTCTGATGCATGATGGTAGGCAGAGAAAGTGAGATCAGGCCTGATGTGGGCTCTTCAAAACTTCAAGCGCCACCTTGAGTGAACACCCTCCTCCAACAATGCCACACCTCCTAATCCTTCCCACGCAGTTATCAAGAGGGACCGAGGAGTCAAAACAGGAACCTGAGAATGGGGCATGCATTCTCATTCAAATCACCACGCTGGGTGATGACAGGAATAGAAAGCTGTTTTCTCATAGTTTGGGAGGCTGAAGGCCCCAAGGCAAAGCTGACACCCTATGGAAAAGGAACAGGGAGGAACTAAGTTCCCCTTGAGTTCCAGCAGACACTAAGTCATTCAGAGAGGCAGAGACTCCCGAGTCCTAATGTCCCTGCATCAGTTCTTCCAAAGACCCCTATCCCCTGCTGCTGCTCCAGCAAAGGTTGTGCTGCAATATGTGATTTGAGGGAATTTAAGGAAAGTAGTTCTTAACAGAACTCCCAAAGGGAAAAATCTCTGTAAGTCTAAGGAAACAAGTCTATCCCCAGGAAGACAGCAAACTTCACCCTCTTCACTTCCCAATGATAAAATAAATAAGATGAACATTCTGGAAATAGCATACATGTTCAAAGAACACAGGATTCTCGTTTCCATCAGATGGCCGCTACCACTGCAGGCCCTGATGAAGAAACACTTTCTGCACACAGTACTTAGCAGGGATGCAAGCTGGATGTGGTTGCCATGCCTGTTTACCAGTACTTGGGAAACTGAGCAGAATGGTGGAAAGTCTGACATTTGGAGCCAGCTTGGGGTAATGTTTCTATGTTAAAAAAATAGGAGGAAGAGGACAAGAAGAAGGAAGAGAAGGAAGGAGGGGGAGGAAGAACAAGAAAGACAGGTGAAGAGAAGGAAGGAGAAAGACAGGGATGGAGGAAAGGAGGAAAAGAGGGGGAGGTAAAGATAGAAATTCCTTTAGGTAAACAACACTTCTCAGGATCTCTTAACAGTAGGGGGGTGAAGAAAGGAAAAATCTGCTGTTAAATTCACTGTGTTCCCAGCAACTATTTTTGCTTGGTTAATATAAGTAATTACTTCAGGTATAAAATCCATCTTTTCCACAGACACAGCATTTGTTAAGTGTGTATCCAGGGCTTTGTGCATATTTTTGTGGTATGCCAAATTTCTTCTAGAAGAAAAAATAGGGGAGGTTATATACCCTGAGCATTGGCTGGTCTAATAATTATTTTATTCTGAACAGATGGGATTTTTTATAAATCATTCTGAAGCCTGGATGTGACATGATGGCCCCAGACATCTATAAATCGATAAATTGATTTTACAGATACAGGAGGATCATTGTTGTAAGCACATGTGTTTTAAATATCTTTTGAAACAAAACTAAAGCAGATACTTTTTTCATTATATTAATAAAGTCTTGTATAGATTTTAAAACTTTCTATCTGGGGCGTGGAGCTAGTTCAGCAGTTAACATTACATACTACTCTTGAAGAGGACCCAGGTTCAATTCTTAGCACCTACATGGTGGCTCACAACTAATTCCCTGTGATGTCAGCTACAGGGGATCTGATGCCCTCTTCTGGCCCCCTGGTTCACCATACCCGTCCACACGTCTGCACAGAGACAGGCACATACAAATCATTTTTAAAGCCAAAAAATGTGATTATGAAACAATATAGAAAAGCAAGGAGCCAAATTTTGTGTATAAAATGGTTTATCAAGATAAAAACTGAAATGTTATGAAATTCAAATGGAAAAATAGCTACAAAAATTATATGTGCTGCAGAAGACACAAGGAACTGCTTTTTGTACTGTTCACCATTTCTCTGTTTACCAATTTTTCTTGTCATAAGATTTTTTTGCCACTTTCATAATAAAACAGAGGTGTTTAAAAAACAACATATGGGCAGAGAGAGTAAATTTTTTTCTTTAGGACAATAAGTCAAATAACATCTCCAAGCAGTTTCTCTTTGCCAGACCCTGACTAAGTATGGCTAAATGCTTCATGAACTGAATTTTCAAAAGAAAAAGTTCTTAGTGCCTCCTTTATAGATTGAGGACAGAGCCTCAAGAGCATGCTGCAAAAAATAAATAAATAAATAATAAATAAATAAATAAATATAAATACCAAAATAAAGGGAACAGCAGACACCCCTGCCTCGTTTCTGACATGGTTCAGAGTTTGATTTGCAAATGTCTCCACTGGCTTGTGTAGTGGAAAAATTGGTTCCCAGTTTGGCAGTGCTGTTTTCAGGATGGTTATCCCTTCAAGGAGATGGGGCCCAGCCCACAGAAGTAGCACGTTGGAGAACAGGCTTTGAGGGCTCTGTGCCCACCCAGTTTCCTGCCTTCTATCTGGTGGCTGGTCCTGCTGAGATGTGAAGGGCAGCTGCCACATGCTCCTGCCAGTACAGAGTGGTCCAGCACGCCTCTTTGCTGTGATGGACAGTATCTGTTCAAGTCAGCGGCCAAAAATCAATCTCCTCCCCTAAATCACTTCTTCTCAATAGTTCATCACAGAGATAAGGAAAGATAACTGATACAGGCACATGGCCATGCACAGAGCGACCAACGGGTTTCTCTTCATAAGGTCCGTGTTCCTTAGAGAACATCAAGGGTCCTGAGCACAGTATGAGAGAATCGACTGAGGATGCTATGAGCATTTTAGCCTTAGTTGTTACTTGTTCCAAGAGAGATTCAAGGCAGAGCCATTAAAACCTTCCACTGAAGACACAAGTCCAGACATCATATTGGCATTGCAATACACATCTGTGACCCTATGAGCATTCTGTTGCTATCGATACGCAGAACGGGGAAGGTAAACAGAATCAATAGCAATGAGTCTCTCACACCCCAGGCTGTTAGCAGCCTTCTGGAAGGACTAACTGGTTTCATATCTGTGTCTAACAGGTTCATCAGAAACTTCTGAATTTCTTCCTAAAGAATGGTCTATGTGAGGTCAAAACTATGGTCACATTTATGTAGTATAATACCAAATACATCACTTTGTTCATGTCTGTGCAAGACAACAACGGTGGAAAATGCTGACTTCCTGCATTCTGGCTTCTCACTGGGTAAAGTTTGGAGTGTGTCTCTAAGGGACAGCAACCACCTTCCTTTGGAGAGGAGACTGCTATCACCCACTCACCTGCCAGTTAATGCGTGTGTGTGCATACATACATGTGTGCATGCATTTAAGAGCAGATTCCATTCTGCAGAGCCCTGTTCTTCAGGCCTTCTCTATTGAAAGAATTAAAATGATGCAAGTTTGAAACACCAGACACTGGCAATGCTCCCACATCTGTCCTGTGGGTCTTGTGAGAAAGAAGAAACAAAGAACACACAATCAAAGCTACCAGTGAGTATTTTGTGTCTATGGATGTTAATGTGCAAACGTTGGTTTATTTGCAAACAGGTACATGCAAGTATGTATGCACATATGTGAATGAATGGGTGGAGGCCAAAGGTCGATATTTGTCATGAGCCTGCCTTAGTGTTTTGAGACAGGATTTTTTCACTGAGCCTGGAGCTCACCCATTAAGGTGGCAGGAACTAGCCAGGAAGCTCCACGTATTCTTATCTTCTCCAACTCCACAGCACTGTGAGGAAAGGGAGCTCCACAAATTCTATGTTCTCCAGCTCCACAGCACATGTGAGGTACAGGGAACGTACACTGATCCTCATTTCTCCAGCTGCACAGCACTAGAGGACCTTGTTAACGCACCACAGTCAGCTTTTCCACACTGAGTGCTGGGGGCCCAAACTCCGATCCACATGCTGATGTAGCAGCCCTTCACTGACTGAGCCACCTCACACACCTCTCAGTGTGTACCTGTTACCAGGATAGCTGCTTCCGTGATGGTGCATTGTTTGAGAACCAAAAGATATTTAATACAAACTTCCTCCAGGCCCCATCATAGGACAGTGACCACTGAAGCACTCACCATATGTCAGTGACCACAAAACACTTGCCATGTGACAGTGACCACCAAAGCACTGTGGCTGCTAGAAAGAATTTCTGCTTCTGTTTGCGAAGCGGTTTCTCTTTTTATATAGTTCCCCAGCCTGACAAGTGCTCATGTGGGATTTTTATTACCGCCGTATCATTCATGTTGATCCCCGCCCCCCTCCCCGACTTGGGGACCAATAGGCGCTACAACACCACCCATTCTGTTTACTACTCCAAACTCTCACCGTCATTCATCATCTTACACATTTTAGGTTGAGTCTATCGAAGAGATTGTCACATCTTCTCCCACTCCAAGCCCCTTGTCTCCCTGGTAACTGCCAAGTGGTCGCACCTGAATCAAGGAGTCCAAACTCACACCTAGGAGTGAACAACATGATAAAAAGGCAAAACATGCCTAAGCTCAGAGAACTCCTCAGACTCTTGAAGATCTTTCCAACAGCTTCTCTCTCCTCAGTTCAGGGTCTTGTCATGGCTTTAGAAAGAGTTGTCCTGGAGGTTAATGGGAAAGAGCATGGTGGCAATCTTGCATTCCCATCCAGTCTATCTGATGACAGAGAAAGACTCATATGATATTGCCTTTTCTTAATGACCTCCATCAGTGGAAACAAGAAAACGACCTTGTGGGTGTTTACTAAGAATCTGGCTATATGGACTCTTTAGATGCTTAATTCATAGCTCTGGCAGCTATGGTAAAAATCAAAGGCTAACTAGTTTAGTTTTTAAGGTTGAACACTTGTTTCATGATGGTTGACTGGTTGGCTCACAGTTCATAGTTCTCCAACTTCAGCATTAGCCAGCTATCACGGGGGTGTTTAGTTAATTTGCTTGTGCACATTCATCAAGCACCTCACACCCAAAGATCCTTTCGAAAACATGTGCACATCAACATGGTTTTTCAAAACTACAGAAGCAGAAGTTAAATTGACTCATGTTTAATGTTGTATTTCTCTTAGAGATAAATAACAAACCATATATATATATATATATATATATATATATATATACACACATATGTGTCATATCTCTTATATATGATATATGACTATCATAGTTTTTAAAAAGACTCAGTATTAACAGAGGTAAATAACAAAGCCCCTTTCTTTACTTTCAGGGTGATGAGGTCATAGTGCCAGGGACCCAGAAGTTATATACAGGGATCAATGTCTCATTCATCTTGCAGCCACTACCCACTGACTAGCTGACACTCTTACTTAGCTGTCCATGAATAAGTGTGTGATTAAATGACAAGAGCCAGAGAATGCGTATTTTCTCTGCCAGAAACACAATCTCCAAGCTGTTAGATACTGCAAACCAGCTAAGTACACAAAGCACGTACATCGACAGTGTTCTCATTTCCCCAGATCCCTTTATTACTTCTTTAATGGAAAGTCACACACAGTTGTAAAACTACAGCTTACAAGATTTTCCCCATCTTGCCTAAATATTTGTATCTTTAGCACTTAGATCAGCCTTATCTTTTGCATGGACAACAATATCTAAACTCTGTATAGGTAGGATAATTGCTTAGCTAGGATGGGGCAATGGCTTAATTTTACAGATGTGATGTGGGATTCCCCTCTGTGTGCTGTGAATATCATTGGTTAATAAAGGAACTGCTATAGAAGAGCTATATAGGGGAACAGAGCTAGCAGGGACACACTTAAACTGAATGCTGGGAGAAAGGAGGGTGGAGTCAGAGAGAGGTCATGGGAGCCATTGCCAGAGACAGATGTGCTGAAACTTTGCTGGTAGGCCATGACCTCATGGTGATACACAAGATTAATGTAGAGGGGTTAAATTAATATGTAAGAGTTGGCCAATATAGAAATAGAGCTAATGGGCTAGGCAGTGATTTAAGAGTCTGGGCAGCTAGGAATGCAATCAACAGCCTTTCTACAACACAGATGAATTAACTCAGTCCCTGAAAGTCACAGCTCTTGTCTAAAGTCTCATGAGGACCTCAGGACTCCCCCAGAGGTACTTGGAACTTACTCTCGTGAGTGTCCAGCAACTCAGGGCTTACTTAAGAAAGTAAAATAATCACACTCATAATATTTGACATCAATGCTTCTAGAAATCTACTTTCTAGACAAATCAGTCTTAAAATCTGATGATCTTAAGATTAATCAAAGGAAAATGTCCTCAAACATTAATTAGCTTATATCTACCTTACTAAGAAATAATACTTAGAAGGACTACCATGCAAATTAATGAGTGGGTGTCTCTGGGAACATGGAGGTGTAAATAGGAAATGAGCCACCCCTTGACACCAGCTTCCCATACTGAGTGACTTTACCATGTCCAGTAAATCCCATTATGGGGCGTTTTAAAAGGACACATCTCATTCTCAATATAAACTTTAAATGTTGTAAACATAAGATGAGAAAGTAGAGGACTGGGGAGATAGCTCAGTCAGTATAAGTGCTTACTGCACAAGCACAGAGACCTGACTTTGGCTTCCCCAGTATCTGTGTTGAAAGTCTTCCATGGTAGCATACACCTGTAATCCAGCCATGATGAGGCAGACTGGAGGATCCCTGGGGACTCAGTGGATTGAGCCTAACGACTAGGTATGCTTCAGGCTCTGAGAGAAACCTGATCTCAAAACTCTAAGGTGAAGGGTGATGAAGAAGACATCTCATATCAACCTCTGGCTTCCACTTGCACATGTACACACATTGTGCACACATGCTCTTACACACACACACACATGAAATACACACAAACACAAAGGAACTGTTTTGTATATAATATCAGAAGTAAATTTTTGAATCAACATATTACACAAAAGAGGGAATATTTATGTAAATAAAAAGTAGAGTGTGTAACAATGGAAATTTCACAAACAATACAGAAGAAAGAAATAAAAGCCAGATGTGGTGGTAGACATTCCTAATCCCAGCACACAGGGACCAGAAGTAGGCAGATCTTTGCAAGTTTGAGACAAACTTAGTTGACACAGTCAATTACAGAGCAGTTACAGCTACATACTAAGACTCTGTCTCAAGGAAATAAAGGAAGGAAGGAAGGAAGGAAGGAAGGAAGGAAGGAGAGGAAGGAAGGAAGGAAGGAAGGAAGGAAAAAAGGAAGGAAGAAGGAAGGAAGGAAGGAAGGAAGGAAGGAAGGAAGGAAGGAAGGCAAGAACAAAGAAAGATGAGGAATTTAAAATTTTTAACTTGTATTCATTTTCACTTACAAAGCCCAGTCTTCCAAAATTTTCAACATAAGCCATGCCTGCTGGCATAAGGTTGTATCCCAGACTACAGAAAGGTGAAGAAATAAAAAAGGATTGATGGTCCGTTAGAGAGCAGCCCGGGTCACATAGCAACTACTGCCCTCTCCTACCCGCAAAATGTCCCCCCCCCCCCCATAGAGGAAAGCCTAAAAGAGAAAGACAGGTGTGTAATCCTCTGATTAGACAGCCCAGAATAACCATGCAATGGCCAAACAGAATGTTGTGTACGCATGCTCAGTAAGATCTATTATGAAAGTTTCTTAAACCTATTCATATGAGGTCAAATGAAAAACACCTCAAAATACAACAACTAAAAAATGTGGAGGATATTTCTGCCTGTGATTCAAGCGACAAAATGGGGAAGGGCGAGAGAAAAAGTTAAAGGAAGCCTTATAGAGGTAAAAAAGGACAGACCATTTTGTTTTCATAATAGTATGTCAAGAAATATTCATGTATTTACTGAGGCAACGCAGCTAAAAATAAGCTGTTGTCAGGAATAGGCACAAGGAAGAGAAAACCCGAGACCTGAATGTAAAGTGAGGCGGGGGGACACCGAGCGGTCGACTCGGTACTGCAGACTACTGCCTCAGCAGACAGAAGACAAATGGGGCCAGTGGCCTAAATCTGATAGAGAAGCTGAAGAATAAGGATGAGGAAAGGGGAAATAGCTACAGAAGATGGATGGCAGAATCAAAAAAAAAAAAAAATAGGCTAAAATACTTCCCACCCATTTCCAAGGAAAAGCATTTTGATAATAAGGGTAGAAAGGGTTTCTTCTTTTCAACCCCTTTCCAGTAAGGACAGCTAGTCAATTCAGATTGACCCACAGGTCAAGAGAAATGGTAAAATCCTTAAGGCATTACTGTTGCGTTCAGGAACACGATTAAAATGTCTGACATCAAAACTATACTTAAGAATATTCAGCATGTTTGGAGAAATAAAAAAAAATCAATATGTGCTCAGAAAAAAAATTATTGATTTTATGCATGTAAATTTCTTTCGGAATATTTAAATGATTTAGATTATCATCCCATGAGAGACCAACTGAGTGTATTAAATCCAACCCACTGAAGTCTATGCAATCCAGTCCTCAGTTGTACCTACAATAAGGTCAAGAGAAGTAAGCTACGTAGTCTGGCATGCCCTCTAACTTTGTACTTCACAATCTTTGGGAGAGGAGAGATACATGTATAAATAGCACCCTACACACATTGCCATTTCCTCTTTCTCTAAAACACCATCCCCGGGTCTAGTAACTGCAGGTTGTCTCTCTAGTGTGGCTCTGCAATTTACTCTTCACTGCAGGCTTTTACAAGCCTCTATCACACCACTTCCCACTTTGAGATAAGGAAACCAAGGCTCTCAACATGTCCAGGCCTTTGATGAAACTCACAGGCCCATTAGAGGAACATTGTAAGTTTTGCAACACCACCCAGGGCCCCGCAGTAAGCCATTGGGTAACTGAACCAGTGGGACCTCACCCTATGCTGTTACCCCCTTTGCTTCCCTGATTCCCAGGGATCTGCTGCGTGGGGCTGATAGAGCCCCAGCATGGTGGTTTTCTCTGCCGCTCTTCAGTATTGTTAAGGCACATAAATCTGGAAGTGTCGAATGTTGATACTGTGAAACAAACACATGTCCAGGGCTCCTCTTAAGGGTTTTCCCCTCACAGGTGCTCAGATTGTTTCTCAAGAAAAGTTGGAGGAGGAGTGGATCTCATCAAAATAAATCAGACATGACCTATAAATTCTCAAGAATAAATGAAAAGGTATGTGTAAAAAGTAAAATAATGGGGCTCAAATTTTCCCAAATATCTTCTTCACACTGCTGATGGCAAAACAATATGAACACAAAATTGACATTTTATAGGATAACAGAGTTCTATATTCCTGTGTGTGTGTGTGTGTGTGTGTGTGTGTGTGTGTGTGGGCGTGCGTTGCGTGCGTGAGTGCGTGCATGCATGCATGTGTGTGGTGTTTACATACACAGTATTTATCAGGCTTCTTTAATATATATATTATTTATTTTTTTATTAAAAATTTCCACCTCCTCCCCGCCTCTCATTTACCTCTCCCTCCCCCCTTCACTCCTCTCCCTCTCCTGTCCGAAGAGCAGTAAGGGTTCCACTGCCCTGTGGGAAGTCCAAGTTCCTCCCCCCTCCATCCAGGTCTAGGAAGGTGAGCATCCAACAGGCTAGCCCGCCCCCCCCCCCAAAGCCAGTATGTGTAGTAGGATCAAAATCCAGTGGCCATTGTCCTTGGCTTCTCAGCAGCCCTCATTGTCTGCCATGTTCAGGGAGTCCAGTTTTATCCCGTGCTTTTCAGTCCCAGTCCAGCTGGCCTTGGTGAGCTCCGATTAGATCAGCCCACCATCTCGTGTGGTGGGTGGGTGCACCCCTTGCGGTTCCTGACTTGCTTGCTCATGTTCTGCCTCCTTCTTGCTCCTCATTTGGACTTGGGAGCTCAGTCCGGTGCTCCAATGTTGGGGCTCTGTCTCTATCCTCCATCCATCATCAGATGAAGGTTCTATGGTGATATGCAAGATATTCATCATTATGGCTATAGGATCTGGCCCTTTTCCAGCTCCCTCTCCCTCAGCTGCCTAAGGAACTAGCTGGGGGCATCTCACTGGATACATGGGAACCCCTCTAGAGTCAAGTCTCTTGCCAACCTAAAGGCTCCCTTATTAAGATATATACTTCCCTGCTCCCTTCCTGTATCCCAACCATCCCATTCCTCCCCAAGCTCTCCCCATCCTCTCCTTCATGCTTTTTCTCTCCCCATCACCCCTTACCCCCATCCACACCCCACCCCCAAGTTCGTAATTTTTGTCCAGCAATTCCACTTTTGGGAATATACCCAAGAGATGCCCTATCATTACAAAAGCATTTGTTCAACTATGTTCATAGCAGCACTATTTGTAATAACCAGAACCTGGAAACAACCTAGATGCCCTTCAGTGGAAGAATGGATGAAGAAACTGTGGAATATATACATATTAGAGTACTACTCAGCGATAAAAAACAATGAACATCTTGAATTTTGTATGCAAATGGATTGGAAATAGAAAACACTATTCTGAGTGAGGTAACCCAGGCCCAAAAAGATGAACATGGTGTTGTACTCACTCATAAGTGGATTCTAGCCATAATTAAAGGACATCGAGACTATAATCGTCATCCTAGAGAAGATTAAATCAGAAGGTGAACCCAAAGCAAAACAGATAGTTATCATCCTGGATATTGGAAGTAGACAAGATTGCCGGGCAAAAAATTAATATATATTTTTAAAAAAACTTTTATCATGCTGATGAGAACTATGTAGACCTTTCCAGTGATAAAAGCATTGTTATTCCTAGAACATAAAATACGAAGGTTTCTTCAATGAGAAAATTGCCTGTTGCACATGTATAAGGACCTGAGTTAGGATTACCCAGCAGACTTGTAAAATCCATACATGGCAGGATTTGCTTGTATTGCCAATACTAATACAAGGAGAGAAGAGGATCCCTGGGGCTTGCTGGCCAGCTAGCCTTGACCAATTTGTGAGCTCCAAGTTCAGTGTGAGGGAGTCCATCTCAAAAGCCAAGATATACAAGGTACACACATATCTGGGCACACACAAATATGAATACATCATGTACACATAAACACAATATACATGCATACACACATACATACTGAACACACAAACATACACACACAAACACACATACATGCATATACAAAAGAGATATGCCAGAAGAGTTTGTAAATTTTCTAATTTATTGAATTTTCTAATGTGTATTCATATTAGAAATATTGTCATTGATGTCTTCATGAAAATTAGTCAGATGTTTAAACAGACGCCTATCGTTTGTGTATTGTATATCAGGAATAAATTATGCAAATGGAGTTCTCATTCTCCTGTCTATAACAGGAGATGAACTATCTATAGCAACAGCCTACACCTTAATATTTGGGCTGTGGTGGGCTGCCGAGTTCAGTCTGGGATAATCGCTTCTTCCTTTCTGATATAAACGGTAATAGAGTGAGTTCAGTTGAATGTGAACAGGCAACATAAGCATCAGAAACTCCATCATGTTTGAGTCACTGAAGCGTAGGTCAGATTAAGTCAGTTTCTAGATTCAGTTTCAAACTGCTTCCTCATCAAAACTAGACAGGGAGCTGCTTACCTACAGAGCCAGGTAAGGCTCAGCGGTTCGGTGTGTGAGGGAACGAAGGCTTGCCCTCCCGCTTACAGCTCAGGATGATTTATCATAATACAGGCTGCTTCGCACCACGGAGCACATCATCCTGGCTCATTCAATAATGCTGGAGTGACAGCCGTGATCAAGCAGCCCTCAGCGGACCACAGCAGAACCTACACATCACAGAGGCAACTGTAAACAACACGAGCCCAGCCACAGCGGATTGCAATGCAACCAGACACTTTGCCAAAGCAAATCACATTTGACGGAATGGTTACATAGGGGCTGAGGAGATGGCCCTGGCGGGAAAGACCCCTTGTTGTGCAAGCCCAAGGACCTGAGTTCGAATCACTAGCATCAATATCAAAGCCAGGCATGGCTGCCCTATGCCTGTGACCCCTGGTCAGCAAGCAGCCTAACCAAACCAAGGATCCTCTAGTTCAGTGAGAGATCCTGTCTCAAAATGATAAGGTGACATCTGCCCTGGCGTTTTCACGTGTGGGTAAGGGCACACCCTCTCATACATTCCTGTTCATGCACCACACACACCACACACCACATATATAAGATACACACACACACACACACACACTACACATAAGATAAGACACCCAAAGTAAACAAATGGCTATATCTACACACATACACATGTGTGAATATAAAACATGCATATATGTATAGCATGATATTATATGTGCACATGGTCTTGCATACATGAATAAACACTGCATAAGTTTTTAAAGTGGGCCAATTCTTTTTAATGCTTTAGCTCCTAAAATAAGTCCATGGACAAGCAATCAAATGAAATAAGCTACAGGTATTTCAACTGACCTTGTCTTCCTACTAGAGTCTCCTGAAGACCCCTTCTTCCCTGACACCCTCCCCACTCCCCACTGTAACCCACAGTTCTAGTATAAATGTTTCAGTAAAAACGAAAGGAGAGCAGAGGCAAATGAGTCTTATTTGTTGGCAGTTTTGGCAAACCCTGCAACCGTTTTTTTCAACACTCCATGCTCAGTGTCTTTTATGCTTTAACACCTATCCCAGCTAGCCGGTACCTTGGCTTCTTAATGTGCATCCCATGTCTCTGTTGCACTTCTCTTATTTTCTTTCTGGTCCTGCTCGGAGACATCACCTCCCCCAGACTTTCCTTGGGTCTGCCCTGGCTCCCTTTGCAGCCACACCCACGACACATTGCAAAACTTACGTGCATAATCCTGGCTGTTCTTTCTTGATGTATTGACTGCAAAAAAAAGTTGGTCCCAATTCTCTTCTTCCTTAGGGAGTTGAATTCTATTGGTACTCAAGCCTGAGCTTCAAGGGACACTAGAACTTTCCACCTCTCCAGCAGAACCATTAACACATTTCAGTCCTTTTGCAGCCCTGTCAGCTGTCTACCGAGGCACGCGTCCTCCTGGCCAAGAAGGCTCTTCCACATTAACTGATCATTCTCCCAGAGTCAGTATAAACTGCCAAGACCTAAAGTCAGGAGCTCATCCCTGCCACTTCATTTTGGGGTGACTTGTGTAGGCACGTTAACCAGTGACTGCCACAGCCTAAGGGCTAATTAAAGAACTACTGGATAAATGAACCTGATTGAACAGATGATGACAGGTCAGCCTTCTAAAGACTTAGCAGAAATAACTAAGTTGGGGCTGGACAGATGTGTAGGTTCAGTGGTTAAGAGGATTCACTGCTACTGCATGGGACCTGAGTCTCAGTTCCCAGCACCCACATCTAGCAGTTCACAACTCTCTGTGACCGCACCTCCAGGGTATTCTGTGCCCTCTTCTGGACTCCTCGGGCACCTGCACTCCTGCCTGTACCCAACAAACATGCAAGTGCACACACATGCACACACACACACACACACACACACACTATACCACAATTTTAAAAATCTTAATAAATAGAAATAGATCATTTTTCATGCTAATTCTACACTCTACGCTGACTTAGTGACTTCAGTGCAGATGATCAAAATATATTTTCCATCTAAGTTTAAGCCTATTTCCTGCTACCACTGCCTAGGGTGCTTAAGCCTATTTTCTGCTACCACTGCCTAGGGTGCTTTGGCTATGTTTGGCAGTGTCATACTCCTGGAACAGCTGTCAGGATGTCTTCTTAACCAAACAAACTGAATCTGGCAGTAATTCAGCATTTACTTTTCTGTATTCATTTTAATGTCTTTATTTCAATTAAATTCCTCCCTCCCTCCTTCCCTCCCTCCATCCCTTCCTTCTTTCCTTCCTTCCCTCCTCCTCCCTTCACCCCTGACAAGCTCAGGCTAGCCTTCACCTCACCTTTGTTATCAAGAATGACCTCGAACTCCTGATACTCCCAGAGTCTCCTCCAAAGTGCTTGTATTACAGGTGTGACCACCAAGTTCAGCAGCTCTACACAGGGTAGACGTTCAGCTGCACTGGACAAAGACTTGTTTTTTTATGACCTTTGCTCTTTACATCTTTTTCTCCCTCTGCTTGCAATGCTATTTCTCATGGTTCTTTAGTCTATCTTACTCATAAACAAGAATCTAGCTTATAGCTGGCATAAGTTCCTGAGATTTGTCTTAGCCACATCACGACCTAGTTCATTGACTCTTCATTTCACTCAGTCAATACCTTGCATCAGCAGGCCTCCGGAGACCTTCCGTGTGTGAGTGCATGCGTGTGTGTGTGTGTGTGTGTGTGTGTGTGTGTGTGTGTGCGTTTCTTAATGGCATTGAGTTGTTGATAAAAGAACTACTCACTTAGCGCTGCCCTTCTTTCTAGATCCAGCACCAAACCTGAAACAGCAGTCCTTTCATAAATACTTATTTTAAATGTAATTTATACATTAAAATTTTTTATCTCTCGGCTCTCTTCCAAACAAAATTGTATTAGGTTTGAAGCTATTCTATCTGTGCCATTCTTGATTGTGTGCTTTGGGATAAAGCACACAACCTTTCCATACTTCCATCCTACAGAATTGGATTAGTAATAATTACTTATAGGATTATGATAAAATAAATGAGTGGAGTAGTAGCAGGTGCTTAGCACGGTTTCCTGACATGTAACAAATGTTAGGCATGTGTTAGCAGTCCCAGTCCCACGGGTCACAATCATTGCTAGGTTTTAGCTGTGCACACATAGGCAGTATAGTCACCTGCGTCCAGCACTGTCAGCAATGTGTTGTCTCTAGATATGTCTGTCACCATCACGGAACATGGTACAGCCTCAGGGTCAATTATTTCTTCCCAGTCCCATGGATTTCCTCAGCCATAATATAGTGCCTGAAATGTATTACTCCATCAATATTTAATATTTATTACTCCATCAAATTAATGGTGGGATGAGTGGAAAGAATACATACTAAAGCTCCGAAAGACTCAAAGAGGGAAAATTCTTGACTCTCTAGTGATTTCTGGAGAGGGTATGAAAGAATGACTGTTCTGCCATCGCTATCCTTTAAATGGAAAAACCAGGTTCAATGTGGCCTAAAAGATTAAATAGTAGCTAATTTCCCTCACTGATTCTCTCTTTAGATTCCAATCCTCAAATAGTATATTCTGTCAACTCCCTCAATTTTCACAGGTCAGATCTACCATCACAGCTACTGTCAACCCCACATCCCTCATTCTCAGAGAGAGATGTAACAGGGTACACAGTCACCTGCAGCCTTAACCCTGTACCTCACACAGAGCATCCGGACGATTATAGATGAGAAGGTAATGCAGTTTTGACCAAGTCCTGGCAATGACTCTCCTTTCCGCTCTTATGTGACAAGTGGCTCCCAGACAGGTAGGCAGGTGGACCTGGGCTGCCTCTCGTGCTGTCAAGAAGCAGCAGCCTCCTGCTGGTTGACAGCTGATGGCTTGCCATCTCATTGAGAGTCCTGTTCCTCAAGCCCCAACCAGGACTCTTTGAGAGACTCATTCCTGTTGTGAGCAAGGCTGTTGCAGGCTCGCAGAGCTCTGCTGTGGTCCAGGTATCTCATGGTGATGGAGTTCCATCTGTGAGAAGCATCTGCCTTCACCCTGCCATCTCGCTTCTCTTAGGGCACGGGAAAGAAGCCCAAAGGCAGGCAGCCACAGGCCTAGTTGACACCTAATTCTCTCTTCATCTAGTGCTTCTCAGATTTAGCATTGGACCCATCCTTGTGAAAATACAGGTTCTACTGATAAACTAAGGGGTCAGACCTGAAATAAGCATTAGTAAAAATTTCTAGAAGAAGCTGTTACAGCTGGCCTCAAGACCCAGGAACAAGGATTTTTTTTTTCCTTTTAATCAGTATATCTTAGATGTCCTCTAGATCTCAACATCAGCTCCCATGACTCTTCACTGCAATTTCCTAGGTGAAGCTGAGAGTGTTTTTCCGACCTTCCAATGACTTTATTGTCTGAAACTGGGAATACACTTTTCCCTAAACATGAAACTTGTGATTCTCAAAGTGAATTTAAAAACACAGCTATATGGAACTAAATTGAAAACAACAACAACAAAAAAGGCAGGAACCAATCATTCAATTTACTTGCTAATTACTAAGTCAATAGCTTAATCATCCTGCTGTGGTTTAACTGTTGAATTGCCTCTCTACTGGCTCTTGTATTTAAATATATGATTCCCAGTCTGTGGAGCTATTGGGAGGGCTGTGGAGCTTGGGGGGAGGCGGGGCTTACTGGAGGAAGTGAGCGACTGGGGTGGGGCTTAAGGTTTTAGTGTTCACATTCACTTCCTGGTTGATCTATTTCCTGCCTGCAGAGGCGTTCTTAACAGCCTCCTCCTGTTCCTGTCATCATGCCTTCTCTGCCGCAACAGACTGCGTACCACTGGCTGACTTTCGACTCATTGTGTAGACCAGGCTGGCCTCAAGTTCACAAAGATCTACCGGCCTCTCTCCAGTGCTGGGATCCATTTTTGGCTTATTTGGTATCTCTCGCTGGTCAAAACTTCTACTAAGAAAGTATATAGGACAAAAGATGACAAATGCCTCAAAATCAAATTTATCTTAATTTAACCAGCCAATTAATTATTGAAGATTCCAAGATGAACGGGCAACACTTTTTCTTCAAGGATTTCACAATGTCACAAGATAAATAAGAACTGGTGAGAATAAAAGGAAAAGAAGACACAGCCACAGAATGTACTGAGAGAGAGAGGAGAACATGCTGAGCCGCGCAGGATAGGCAAGGTGGGAGTCCATTTAGGGTCTCCCCAGGTGTGAGACAAGGAAAAGCACCAATGTCTCTTGCTTCATTTTCAAGATCTTCAGAGTTTGGCACGGGGAGTAACCACCACCTCACATAACACAGTTTGGGACCTTAACTACTTAAGTATGACTTCTAGACTACCAGGGTCAGAAGGATCAGAACCACCCAGTGTGTAAATCAGAATCTACATTCTTGCAATGTCTCCTAGTACTGTGTAGCACTCTCTACCAAGACACAGCCTTCTATCCCGGGGTGGGGGGGGGGGGGGGAAGCTCATTGATCAAATGATGAGTCAGTGGATGTGCTAAAGAGAAGTGAAACTCTCCATCCTGCTGAGACACTCCATGACCTTAGGATGTTAACAACTCAAAAGTTTCAGGAAATCCCTGAAATTGACCAGATTCATCAATTCTTCCCCTCCTGCAAGTAAATACCAGCAGAGAGGACTGTTGAGAGACACCCTGAGACTAGCCAAGCCACCTGAAAAAGACAGAAACTAGCAGAGCTACCTAGAAGGCACCCAGACAAGCCATGCTGCCTGGCAAAAGAAGAGACCAAACTGCCTGGAAAAAACACAGATCATCCAAGCTGCCTGGAAGAGGCTCAGAGCAACTGAAGCTACCTGGAAAAGGCACATTTCCAACATGTCAAGCTTCCTGCAGGTTTGTATAGTATAGTCCAGATTTTTCATGAGCTGTCACCACCCATGAAAGGTGACTTTGGTGAAGCAGCTCTCTTTGAGCTATTTCTGCTCCTGTAATTAACCCTAATAAAGCTCACAGGCACACTAAGTTAGACTTTGGTGGTATTCTTACTTTGTTCTGTCATTAGTTATTTATCTGGGTAAGTATATATTTGTTTGTTTGCTTTTTCCCAGGGAGAGTTGGGCACACAGTGAATTACAAACAGGTATGTATAATTTACAATCTAAGTAACACTTCTTTGGAAGTCGTCAAAATCCACAGGAAAGTGCTTCCCATCTTCCTACATGGCAAGAGTCCCTAGTGGGTTCATGTCCTATTCCTTTTGGGCCATTGCCCTGTAAATCCTCAGACTCTGTGATCATAGTACATCCTAGAGTGGGTAGTTGTGATTGTAGCTGTTAAACTGACACACGCTAGACTCCTGTGGCATAAGAGTCTTAATAAGAAATTACCTAGATCAGGCTGACTCGTGGCCAAGCCTTGACTGCAGATTGATGTAGGGAGACCCAGGTGGCCGCTAAGGTTGTCACATTTCACAGGCTCGGCCCTGAATTGCATAAAAACAGGAAGTGAGCCAAGCAAGGCAGCCTGGGCACATTAGTCTCTCCTTGCTTTGTCTGTAGACATGATGACTAGTTGTGTTTTGTTTTGACTTCCCCCAAACGATGGACTAGAACCTGGAATTGTAAGCCAAATAATTGTGACTGTAAAGCTTTCTCTTTGGTTGCTTTTGTCCAAGGTATTTGTCACAGTAGCAGCACTGACACTAGGACAGTAATACCGCATAGGGAAGGGCGACATGCCAGGAGGTGCCACCTCGGGTCATTTGAAGAATCTAAAAGTCCCGAGTTCCTGCACTAAGAGCTTCAGGCCCTCCCTACCTTCTTGCATAACTGCTTTGGAGTTAACCATTTAAAAGCAGCCATTGTCTTCAGCATTAGCTCTTCTGAATGGAAAGATTGCATGATGTTGAAGCTTTCTGGGGTAAGCTACTATAACTGCACTTGGTCAAGAAAGAAAAGCAAAGATCTGAAAACATCCTTGAAAACTGGAGCCAGTCACATAGCCACCTGTGGAAATATAAACCACACTACATGGATGAATTCTCTGGTCAAGCCCAGTGCACACATCTGTCTCAGCACAAAGATTTCAGGACAGGAAAGAGAAACCAGTACTACCAACCTCATGAGTGGTAGTTGGCCAAGAGGCTGATGACTCAGAGTGGGAAGACTAGAATCAGTCAGAAGGAAGGCCATTCACCGTCCCTCTGGAGCAGGACAGAATGGGGCACTGCAGGACTTTTGTTCACAGGCTCAGGACAAGCTTCCTCTTCCCAGGTGATTTGGTTCTAAGAGAGAGAATTAGCACACCTGCATGGTGCTACTGTCCATTGACTGGACAGAAAGGGAAAAGGTTATTCCTAAGGAGACAGGTCACATAAGCATAATGCGTTAAGATTCATTTATAGAAGCACATTTTGGTTCTTTTTGCTGCTAAACAAAATTCCCCGGGAATTGCTAGCAGGAAGTGCTAGAGGCATGCTTGTCAGGCTTCGGGTGCCAATAAATCCAGCCATAAAGGGGTCCCTCCACTCCAGACACATCTGTGTGAATGGCCTAGTTAAAAAGCATGCACATTGGAGGGAATTAATAAAACCAAATTTTTCGGCTTTTACTGCTCCCTCGAACTCTAGAGAGCCATGCCTCTTTAAACTCCCACAACAGCTTTCTTGAGTCGCCCCAGGCTTCCATTAAGAGTTTTGTCACTGTGCTGGATAGTGGCTTGTTAGGAAACAAGTCAGCTCCGTGTTATTGCTTAACACAGTCCCACTTATGAAATAATTTTCTTTTTTTTTTTTTTCCTGTAAAGAGCCTGATGATCCACATACTGAAACTGCCCCTAATGCCACTCATGCTGACAGGAATAATGAAAAAATTTAAAATTACAAAGCAACCGCAGTCACATCCACTAAGACCAACGTGGGCCTCAGACAAGCGGGTGTGCTTACGAGTCGCGCATAGGTTGCCATGTTTGGACTGTGTGCCTTGATTTCTCACGTTCATGATCTTATCAAGGCAATCTGTGTACAAAAATAGTAAGGTGCTGGGAAATCTACCTGGAAAATGGTGCTACAGGAATTCCTTTCGCCAGTAGCCCACTTGGGCGTGACCTCTTATACTATTTATGCCGATGAAAAGTGCGAGTCTGGTCTCTTTTCCGGCTGCAGGATTTGGTTGCTGTTACCCATGCCAGCAGAGGATTGTGATCTGTGGGTCTACCCCTACATAAATAACCCTATACTATACTCAGTTTTGAGCTAGTGTGAGATTTCTTTTAAGCATCCTTCTTCAAAATGGTCATGGGACTTGGAAGCTGTGGCTGACTTAGAACATAAAACTAAGCCCACTGTCCTGGTGGGGAGCTGGCAGCCCATCTTAGGATATAAAGGTAGCCTATGGTGTCTGGTCAGTGGCCCAGGTTGCCAGACATCCTCCGCTCTATTCCCTGAGGCCTCATCCACATGCTGTGCCTGTGGATACAGGTTTCACACGCCAGCTGTCACCTTGGACTCTGACTTGGAATGTGTTGCAGATGTGAACACCCACAGAGAAAGAATTCTCACATACCCTGGTAATTGAGGGCCCAGGGATTTCCTGCCAGTTCTCTGCCTCTGGGGCAAGCTTGGGTTTGGGATTCTATTTAATACTCTTCCATGCACAGCAAAGTCTGGTTTATTTTTCTCTTTTTTTTACAACTGTTTGTGTGTGTTCATGTGTGTACCCATGTGTGTGTACACTTGTGTGCACAGGTTCGTTAACCCATGTCTGGGCATGTAAAGGCTACAGATCAACACCAGATGCCTCTCTCTATCACCTTCACTTCAGTTGTTGAGACAGGGTCTCCCACCGTCCTAGAGGCAGTCATTTCAACTAGACTGGCTGGCCATCAGGCCTTAGGGGCTAGCCTGTTTCCATATTCCGATGCAATAGATGCATGCCACCATCCTGTAGGGATGCTGGGGATCTGAACTCAGGTCCTCATGTTTGCATACCAAGACCTTTCCCTACTGTGTCATGGCTCCAGTCTCAGGCACTGTGTTGTTTGTCTGGTTGGTTGGTTTTTGTTTTCCTGTGCGAAGTTTCACAATAGGCTAGCATTCGTGGGTCTTATGTTCTTTTTATCCTTAGGAAAATATAGTTATATTGTAAAAAGTGCCACATATTCTTAGTTGACAAGAAATTTCCTTCCTAAAGAGATGAGAAAATAGCAGTGTGATACAACTCAATACTTATAATAATAATAGTAATAAAAGAATCCCAAGCCCAATTTGGTCGAATGTAAGACTCCTCACAAGTTCCCAACCACTAGCAGGTACATGAATCATCCCCACCATTGACCGGAAGGATCAATATAAAGCAGCATGCTCAGAGATACATTTTTCTCAAAGGACTCAGCCTTCGAGTAATTGGGCAAACATGTTCCCCTTAAAAGGCCAAGAGCGTTGAGCAGAGGAAAGGCTTCCCCTAGTGTCATGTATAATAGCCTCAGAGGGATCTGGGAGCTCTGACACCCAGCCCCTTCTAAAAATGCATCCCCAGGGGAATTTCTACAGAGCTTCCTCCACAAAGCTAGTTTAAAACACAATTCTTTTTTTTTTTTTTTTTTTTTGGTAATTCTTGTCCAGGGAGAATGTCTTACACCCTTCAAATATGTTGTGCGGTTCTTTGGGTCTGAGTCTGTGGGATTTGTATGAGAAAGTGAATGTGAATTCCAATAGGACAAACCACAACAGGAATTCTTCACTCATGTGGGAGCCAGAAAACACGTTCTGTAGGATGCCATCCTCAGGCCAACCGCACCTGCATGCTAGCGGCCATCATGAGCAAGCTTGTCAACTGTTAATCTTGTCTAGAAGGAAGGTTATCAAGATCAGTAGATCCCCACCTAAGATTCTAGCCACTCCCTTCAGCCATTTGTGTGCAACATGCCCTACCTACATGGTTCCGGGGTGTACTAGAGAAGTCATCCCCCCAGCTGCCTGGATACTTTCCAATACAGCTGTTGCAGAATTACCCACACTTTTCAGTAACTTCTTACCCATATTCTGTAGGTAAGTTCAATAAACTCTTTAGTTCCTGGGGTGACCTTTGATGGACTACACTTTGGTTTGTCACTGGGACTTTATGAAGAATGGGGAAACATAAACAATAATTATCATAACCTGAGACATAGCTGGGTGACCTTAGGCTAATCCCATGAAGGCCTGAACCCTCAGTGCTCCAATCTGTAAAATGGGCATGTAACCCACTGCCCAGGAAAGCGTGTGAATCACAATTCTCAGCTCTTACCAAGAGTGTATTTAAAAAGAAAAGCTTCAAAATAGAAAGGAGCTACTGCTCTAGACAGAGGGATGCACCTATAGAAACTCAGGATGGACAGTAGCAGCCAAGCCCTCTTCTCTAGAGATGAAGCTTTGAGACTTAGGTACCAGCGTGTTCTAGAACAAAGCTATAATACTCTTGGGGCGTCAGTGTGGCTTAGGAATGGATAAACCACAAGCTTAGATGGACTTACTCCTATGGCTAGTCCAGAACAAACTAGCCGTGTCTGTAATAATTGCAGTTCTAAGATAGAACTCAGAATGCAATGACGAGTTGGCAGCATAGCTCCCTGGATTTGGGTCTTAGACCACACACACTCTCTTAGCACTGCCTGAAGGGTCAAGTGCAACTGAGACAGAAGGGATGCAGGATGCAGTGACTGGAGCCTCAGATCAGGGCCTAATGACCTGCACTCTCCTCTTTCTTAAAGAAGTATCGAAAGGCCTGGATCTTAGCATCTCTTGTCAGTAGTCACATTGCCTCTGATTAAGATAACAATGACTATTTTGCATAGAGCATGGTGTCCTGTAACATTTTATTTTTAATTATACCTCTGAAAGGAGACCCTTACTTTTAAGGAAGGGAAGCTGAGATGGTCTGCGGTTTGAGCAACTGGGATGCAGAAAGAGGACCCGCTCACAGTGCTATTTTTGTCCAGCGCTGGGAATAGCATCGTTAACTTCAGCACCACCATCACCCTACCCACGTAAAACCCAGTGAAATCAGCACCACACAGCCAGGACAGTAAGGATAGGAGAGATCAAAGCTTTACTGATTTAGTGGTGTCTTTTTTCCTCCAAGATATATTTCTTGGAGAACTTCATAGATGTAGTCAATGTGTTTGGATCTTACCCATCTCTCACTCTTACCCAACTCTTCCAAAACCCCTTTGCATCTCATCTCCCTCGACTTCATTATCTTTTATTGCCATGTTCACAATACACTTAATGTAATCTGTGCTGCCCACCTGCAAAGGAGTGTGCCGCCATTCCCTGACATACAGGAAACCAATTGCAAGTCATATCCCTAAAGAAAAGTGGCACTTCCCCAGCAGCCATCAACTGCCAATAACTTTTCAGCTAGGGGTGGAGCCTAACGAATCCCTCCCCCAGTCATACTGGAATCTTGACTGACTTGATTTTAGGCTGCTCATCTGTAGACAACCATAGCTGGCAGTAGTTCGTGGGTGCAATGGCCATGTCATAGCCAAAAGCCACCATGCCACAGCAGTCCTCCACACCCTCTGGCTCTCACAATCTTTCCACCCTATCTTCCATGATGCTTCCTCATGGGAGACAGCTTCCAAAAGACAAATAACATTGCACACTCAGACAGGGCAATGCACTGAATGGCTAAGCATGCATTCAGTGAGGCATGGGACAGGCTTTAATTTAGAGGACTTAAGGAATCTTGTGACTTCATCAGAACGATGGGATTGGAATGAATGTTCTCAGGCTACTGAAGAAGAGTGTGCCAGGGTCACAGTTCCCACTGAGTTGTCTCTCTACCCCAGCATGCCCAGGATGCAGAATGAGCAGCAGAAGCAGCAGCTCTATCAGTGCAGTTTAGGGATTAGTGTCAGAGCATCTGAAAAAGAGGGGTGGGGGCAGTGGGGGTGGGCATATCAGTCCTGTTGTGTTCAGTTTGGGCCCTAGCCTCCAAGACACATTCTAGCCTGTGTGGGCTCCTGCAGAGGGCTCAGTGGCAAGCCAGGGATAGGAAGCCAAGAACCCTGGCCACCTGTCACTGATCTGTCCAGCTCACAGCATGCGGCCTTGTCAGTGCCCAGGCCCTGGGCCTCAGAAAATGGTCTTTGCAGAAAACAGATCAAGTTGTTTGAAGGGATTTTATGTCAAGCAACCAGGTTATTGTTTTAAAAAAGCCAGGTTGCCATAAATATTCATAAGCTCCATTGAGTTATATCCAGAAGTGGAGAAATCCCTGCTATGGGGCTGTTGTTTTAGTTCAGGTAACACCATGGGCCTGTATGGAGCAGAAAAGCACCTGAATATGTTAATACTGCCTCCTGGTCTGGGATTTCCTCCTCACCACTCTCAGATGTTTCTACAGACACTGGTGACATGAGATGACTCCAGAATCTCAGTGGACTCGTCGTTGTTCACCCTGATGGTGAGAATGTATTGTCTGGTATATCAAAACATTATAAAATCCTAAGTTTGAAATTATATACTTTCATGTGTTTGAAATCCATTTCTTTTGCCTCTTCTTTCCTCTACTTATCCCACGGAATTATCACAAATGAGACTTGAGATTTGGAGGACCAGAGAAGCAAAATACAATGAGGGAGAAGTCAGAGAAACTTGGCGGAGGGATCCTGGGCATGGTAATTAAACTCCCAGGAGGAAGTTGTTTCCATCTGCCTGGTGTGAATAATTCAGCTCAATCTTGGACGATGGCTTCCTATAAGAATAGAAACCAGTGTGCTTGTGGACACATTCATCTTCAATCTCAATGGGTCAGAAAACTGCAAGGCAGTGTACTAATGCAGGAAGTGCATATTGAAAAATAACACAGCATGGTCAAAATAGAGTCTATTTCAAAAGAAAATGAGAGACAGTAAAGATTATGGTGGGTCATGGACTGTAAACCACATGCATTCACTTCTTTTAAAATATTGATCCATGTGTTTATCTGTTATATGTGTCTGGGTGTCTGTATGTCTGTGGCTTGCATACTCTCTGGTACACGTGGATAAGACTGCTTGTAGGAGCCATTTCTCTCCTTCCTCTATATAGGGCTGTGGGGCACAAACTCAAAAAGTTGGAAAGCTTGGCAACAAATGCCTTTCTTTACCCCTTGAACAATCTCACCAGCACTGCCATCTTCTTTCTATAGTAAACTTTAATTAAATCACAAAAAGTAATTTAACAGTATATTCTAAGAAGAACTGAAAGAAAAGGAAACAGGAAAGGGTGGAGAGATCACTATGAGATTCTGAGAAATAGAAAATTTCATAGAAACAAGGAAAGCAGAGATGATAAAGAAATAATGTAGAAATCCAAAAAACAACTATTAATCTCAAAACGTTTTACATTGTTGTAGATTTTAGTTTATTGATATAAATTTAAGGTTAATTTTGTTATACTCTGTGTATATTTCTACTCTTGTTTAAGATATTGTGTTTATGCAGCTCAATTAAAATGTAATGTTTAATTGAGAAAGATTTACAAAATTACAGTTAGTCATCTATAGTAATCAAACTTATAATCATGTTAGTTAGGTTTTCTAGATATACAAACATATATTTCAGCTAGATAGGTATTCTTCAAACACTCCAAAGAACTACAGAATATGGCTTGGGGAATATTATTTTCAGGTGTATGACTTTTGTTTATGCTGCATTTGTTTAACTCTGTGAAGCTGTTACTGAGCCTGTCTAAAGCATTAGATGGTCCTAATAAAGAGAATAAATAATAGATTAATAAATGAATGGCCAATAGCAAGGCAGAACAAAGGATAGACAGTGCTAGCAGGCAGAAAGTATAAATAGAAGGAGAAATGAGAATGAGGAGTAACAAGAGAACAAGGAGAGCAGGGGCCAGCCGGCCAGCCATGGAGTAAGAGTGAAAGTAAGATATACAGAAGTAAGAGAAAGGTAAAAAGAAAAAGCATAGAGGCAGAAGATAGTTGAGATAATTTAAGAAAAGCTGGCAAGAAACAAGCCAAGCTAAGGCTGGCCATTTATAAGTAAGAATAAGCCTTTGTGTGTGATTTATTTTTGAGCTGGGTGGTGGGCCCCATCAAAAAGTAAAAAAGCAAAAACATCATACAATAATATGGCATTTAAAATGTTATAATAATTTAAACTGTTCATGAGAGTGAAACAGGTCTGCTCCTGGCAGCACCAGTATATTTTAGAGAAAATGATGGGCATCAATGAAACTCCACATGAAGTGTATTTTTTTTTTTTATGAAAAAAGCTAGCCATGTGGACAAAGCAAGTATCTTTACTTCAATTCCTGTCAGGTACTTTCCAAACTGGACCAGTAGGATACAAGAAATGTAACTGCCAAGTGTTACCAAGACAAGGTAGGACAGTCCTTCAAAATTCCCTACTTTACAGGAAAGTCTGTCAGATAGCCTAGGCCTGCAGGGCATAGATAGATGGCCCAACATGAAAAACGAGCTTTGGATGACTGTCCAGGCAGCCAGTTGTTTCTGTCATTTCTCATATCATTTGGAAGTTGATTGCCTGTACTTCCTGCTTACTCAGGTAATATTGCCTCCTTCTCAGGTCTTTGATGGACTTGAAGACTAGATAATTATAATTATAGTTTTTCTAGTTATGATAAAAGATAAATTAGATGCAAAATTTTAGACTCACCAAGACAGGATAGGTAATTAAATATTTTCTCCAATTTTATTAAATACAAACAGACTAGATATTGTACCTGTAATTCTTGCTTAATAACTGTTTTGTTGTATGTAATTTTATTATGTTAAAGTTAAAATCTTCCTTTTAATTTAGACAAAAAGGGGGAAATTCTGTGGGAGATTCCTGCACACTGTGTAAATTATACTGGTTTAATAAAGAGAAATAGACTTGGTCAGTCATCCTCATCAACTTAGACCATGAAACCCAATAGGCACAACTTCTACAGAACTGCCAAATACAGGCCTCTGAGTGATTATTTAGAAATGACAGCAGGACATGGTGGGACAGAGAAACCTCCATTTACACAGAAATCATGAGTTAGACAAATGAAAATAAAACAAATTGATAATAAAACTGTTTTATCCTGTGAGATTAAAAAAAGGCATTTTGCCAGCAGAACTGCTTCACAGGGACGTCAGGGAGAGACTTCTAAAAGTTGAAGTCTTACATCAATGGAATTCATTAAGGTTTAAAATTTTTTCAGTGTTTTAATTATTTTTGATCAAAGAATCTTCAAAAATCTGGGGGGTCATAATGAGAAATATCAAAGTCACATATGATACACCATGGAAAAAAGGTTACTGAACATGTGTGAGAAAAGCCAGTTTTGTTTGAAAAATGTTATGACCTAATTGCTGTGGACATGTCAGAAGAGCAGCAGATGGCACTTGAGTTGCAGGAGTTTGGCCCATCAGAATGCAAGGCACTGATGGGTGAATCTCAGATAGGGCTTCTGCTCCAGAATGCTTCTTGCTACCACTGTGCCTTTCCATGTTTGCTGCTGCCAGTTTTCTCCAGTATCTGGCATCTGGTATCTGGCATGGTGTGAATGGGTGTGGGGGATCCCCACTGCTTTAATATAGTGTTATTATCTCATGGAAATATTCCATTCTACTGAGCATTGTTATCTGTGGATTATTACAAAGATGGTTTTCTCTTAAGTTGCATCGTTTAATTGAATTAATGAATTCATACAATAATAGTCTCAGTTTTAGTAAAATTGTGATGATTAAGGGTTTCTAACAAATATAGTAAGGGGTTATGATAGAGGCTAGTTTATTGAAATAATGAATACAGGTAACGGTGGAATATAGTGCTGCCCCACCCCTGGTAGAGCAGGGGCTGCATGAGGGTAGAAAATAGACACAGGTAAGTGTCACCCATCTAGGACTTATGAGTTTCTCTTGAAGAGCCATTAGACTGGGGCTTAGTTTATTAATTAAGGAAAACACTTGAGTCCCAGAAGCTAGGCTAGATCAAGTTCTTTTAATCTTAAGGTTAGAAGATGTGTTCACAGGTTTCATGTGCATCATAGCTAAAACAAAGCTTTAAATATGACTTAAGATTAGGTTCAGATATTTTTGGTAATGGTTTTGAGGTAGAGGTAGAAAATCTTGGTGAACAATTTCAAGTTTAGAAAGACACATTCTTAATAGTTGAGCTAGGGACTTGTTGAAGTCAGGGAACAAAAACAATGATAGCCTGGCTATTACTATCTGACATATCTTTTTTGCTAGGATAGGTTGGTGGTCAAAGGCAATGATTAATTCCTAGTTCCCATTTCTACCCTCAGCTTCCTAACATGATTTAATTAAAAATAAACTGTTGATGAGTGGAAATAAACCTTGAGAACTTAAAGTAAAAATGACCATTTTTCATATACAAAAGTTTAGATTTGTGATTCTTTTAAGACATTTAAATAATAAAATGATTGGTCCTTTCTAACTGTAAAATGCAGCCTTCCAGTAAAAGAAAAATATACTATTTGCTTATACTCTATTAATCTATAACAAGTTTCTTGGAGATGAATATATGTGAGTTCTAGAGAATAATTTGTTTTTCACCTGTAATATGTAAAATGTTTAATCATGTAAGGGATATAGAAAACATGCTGTTTTTACTTGTATTCATTGTAATTATTCACTTAAAATATAGACTGCAACCATACTATAATTTTTGCATTAATTCAAAGATTTTGCTGGGATATATAAGCTGTAAGGGAAACAATAAAGAGGGTAAAAGTAAGTCATCAAGAAAGAGAAAGAAGGGAAACATCAGGGTAGAAGAACAGAACAGAAAAGAATAGAGTATAACGAGCAACAGAAAGAATAACAAAATGAAGAACTAAGCTTTGGGCTTTGAAAATAAGCACAATAACTATATACCATATATACAGGCAATAAATATATCAGCAATATCTAATCCATTTGCATTTGACAAAATCAGAGAAAATACTTCATATCTATCCTATCTTGGTTAAGTCCAAAGTCTTGTACCTAATTTACTTCTATCATAACTTGCTTTCTGTGTCAGGTGAACAAGGAAAACTATAACTATCTAGTCTTCAACTCCCTCAGAGACACAAGAAGGAACATTCACTGAGTAAGCAGGAAGCGCAAACAATAAATTTCCAAAAAACCATGAGAAATGACAGAAACAGCTGGCTGCCTGGACAGTAACCCAAAGTTCCTCTGCAACATTGGAACATCTATCTTCGGCCTACAGGCCTAGCATTTGCAACAGACTTTTCTGTGAAGCATGATATTCTGAAGGGCTGTCACTCCTTGTCTTGACAATGTTTGGCAGTCTCTTTTGTGTCCTGCTTATCTAATTAGGATAGCATACTGTCAGCAGTCCAGTCAGAGACATTTTCTTGCATAGTGGATTAATTTGCCACAAACAAGGAAAACTCTGCGTGGAGTTTTTTTTTTTTTTCTTATGCCCATTATCCTCTCTGAAGTAGGTTGGTACTGCCATGAGCAGACATGTCTCATTGTACACTGTGAAGATGTGTTGCTCTCATTGGTTTAAGAGATAACTGGCCAATAGCTAGACAGGAAAAGGTTAGGTGGGAGAGCCAGACTGAGAGAATGCTAGGAAGAAGAAGAGTGAGATAGCCAGCCATATGAAGAGGGAACAAGGCATGTAAGAGGACAGATAAAAAAATGCCACAAGTTATACAGCAACATGTAGATTAATAAATATGGGTTAATTTAAGTTGTCAGAGCTAGTTTGTAACAAGCCTAAGATATTGGCCAAGCATTTATAATAATAAGTTTCCATGTTGTGTATTGGGGAGCCAACAGTGAAGAGTCATTAGTCCCAACAAAATATCCCACCTACAACATTACTCTATGCCTTATCAATTCCTGCCTCCAGTTTCTTGCCTTGAGTTCTCATTCTGTTTTCCCATTTCCTTCATGAGTGACTATAAGACATAAGAAGAAATGAACTTGGTTCCTCTCCAAGTTGTTTTTGGTCATGGTGTTTATTGCAAAGAAACCTAAATAAGACAGATATGATATCACCAAAGAGATTTTAATGCTTAGGAATCATCTAAAGTAGTAAGTGAATAGACTTTTTTCCGAAGTCTACAGAATATAGATAAAAGAAATCTAAAAAGACACAAAGAAGTTGAAAGACAGTTCATGCTTATGAGTTGAAATACTTAATATTGTGAAAATCCCTGGCTATAAAAGCAATATAAAGAGTCCCGGAAACATTTTTTTTTAATAGGAGCAGATGAATCAGTGCTACCACACATCAGGAACCATGAAGGCTCAAGAGCCAATGCAGTCTTAAAAAGGAGTGAAGGTGAAGAACTTCCTTGCGCTTCCCACATCACATTTCATTGCAGACTGGCAGTGATATAGGCCCAGCATGGAGGCAGACATGCACACCCATAAGATAGAATGCAGCCCGGAAATAACTCTTCCACATCTAGTCAATTGCTCTTCAGCAGGAGAATCAAGAACACTTAATGGAGAAAGGATAATCTCAACAGCCGAGGCTGAGAAAACCTGACTTCATCTGTCAAATAAGGGAAAGTGAACCCTTATTTCATATGATATACTAAAGTTAGCTCAAAATGGATTCAAGGCATAAGCAACGGAGCTGACAGTGCAGAACTCCCAAAAGAAAAGTACTAGGGAAAATTTTGCATGCTTTCACGAGGGCAGAATTCCATGGAGAGGACACCAAGAGTATATCTAACAAACCTCAAAATAGAGCAAGTGGGACAACATTGATTTGAAGTGTTTCTGTACAGGAGAAATGCAACCAACAGGTAAAAGGGAGAAAACATTTGCTAGCACATCTCATAAGGTGTTGGACTGAGAATAAAGGTGTGTGCTTGTGATCTCAGCCTCTAGGAAGGTAGAGATAGTAAGATCAGGAGTTCAAGGCCAGCTTGAGTTGGTCAGTTCCAGAGTGGGCTGGATTACATGTGACAAATTCTCAAGGAACTTACCAAAATAGAGTAAGACAAAAAAAAAATGAACAAAAACTGAAGGGCAGGTCTCTAAATATATAAAGGAGTTTCTAACAATAAAAATATCCTTTATTGTCTATTTTTATAAAGAGATTACTGGAAGATATGAGTTACCATATACAAACATGGAAGTAAAAATGTTACATGCAGGAAGGAGAGGCCCCTCAGTGGACTGTGGCAGAGGAAATCTTTAGGGTGGGTTTAAAGCAAACCAGTTCTTTGGGTAACAAAAGCAAAGAGAGTGACCTTTGAGGAGAATGATGTCACCTGTAGGTCATCAGGGGAGTTTCAGATTTTAGCAGATTCATTAGAACACTTGAGGACAAGCTTTAAAAGGTTGCTTAGATAAATGAGTGACTGTGTAATTTAGTAAATGTCAGCGGAAGAGTCTCCATCACATGAGGAAGAGAAAGGGATCATTACATTTGTCAGAATACATCATTTATATAGAAATGCTAACCAGCAAATTATGACTAGATAATGGAGAGGTATTTTGGGATGGAAATGTGTATAGGGAAAATAAATATATATTCATCATAAAAGGAAGTTCTGCAGCACTAAACCTGATGAAGAAAAGAGAATTCCAATGCAGTCATAATTTTTCTTATAAATAAGTTTATTATAAAAATAGTTGAAATATATTCCCATGCGGACCTTGGTTAGGGACCTTCTCAGTCCTATGGAGCCATAGATGTTAGTGGGTATTTACTTCCATTATTTAATAAAGGAAAATAACTAAACAGTTTCCTCACATTGAAGTTTGACTCCTGGGTAGGTAGGTGTGACCTTGGTAATTTATTGAACTTCAAGTGAGTGCCTTACTGTCTTCACGTATGACACAGAGGTTATTAAAGCTCCCTTCTCCTATAGTCAATGTGAAGGTTATAAAAACAATCAATGATTGTAAGATGCTCCCTAGTGTGGTTCCTGTACCCCCTTCTGTGTCACTTACCAGTCAGTCATCACTGAACAAGACAGGCAGATCAGAGCCTCAGCAGGTACACAGGTGCAGTGCAGTTCCCCAGCTCTATATTCCCCTCCCCTATCCCTGGCCCCAGGAAGCTATTTGGAAAGCATACAGTCATTGACTCTGGAAGCTTATCTATGTGCTGAGTCTACTTAATTCAATAAAAAGAACCAGTGACAGAGTAAAGGGATAAATCGAAACATTACACACCTAATACATTTTACAAGTTATAAATTGTCTCATAAAGAAGGTAATTTTCCAAAGGTCATGACTACTGAGTATTGTGTAGTCTGTCAACAATCTCCACAATGCAAGGGTCACTTAAAATGGTATTGTGGATGTTGTCTTTTTAAAACTACACAAGGCTTTTATTGAACAATAAAGAGACCACTTAGTGTATATTAACATTGCTTTGAGTATCTAGATGCCAGGATTTATGAACTCACTATAATTATTCCAAAGTGCATGGATGCATTTAGTCCAAGAGAGAATGTAATGGAAGATTCCAAAGTAATGTTTCTGCAGCTTCAAGGAGAGACATTTTAAAGAAGGTTCCAGGTGCCCACACTGTAGACGCTAATGCACTTAGCTCCAATTTAGGCAATGCAGCTCTTCTAGCATCATCTGGCAAAGATTCACATTCAGCACCTGAAGAGGGCCCCTTGGGAAAGCTGCTAGCTGTCCTGGGATGCTTGATCAGCATCCTTTTCCACACTGAGTGACAGCAGGAGACTATGGAGAAGTCCCTGGAGAAAGTTCAGTGTTTGTCTTCTTTGAAAACAAGGTAGCTATTCTTTGCAACCCATATAGTGCAGCTTTTGTGATAGCTTCCTTCCGTTCTGAATCTACTGTTGCCTCCCCAGGTAAGGAGACTGAGATCTGAAGCCAATAACTCTCTATCACTCCAATTTCTACACATTGACAGATGAATGCTAAGACTTAATGGAGTTAATAGGTTATATTAGAGTTTCCTTAATGTGCCCTGAGGTGACAATTCCATTTGTTCTTGATGTCAGAGTGGAAGTTCCTGCTGTCACTGTACCAACCTAAAGCAGATTTATTCTGAAATTTGCAAGGCCACACGATCTAACTTCTTTTGGAATGTTCTAAAAACTTTCTTCATACAATTCTCTGTATCTCTTGACTTCTATGAAGACAATAGCAAAGTTATTCTCCCCAGGGAAGAAAGGTTCTTGGGTTATTTTTTAGTCTGATTCAAAGCCAGAAGTTTGGGGAGCCTCCAGGGAGACTCTTCAGCAGTATTGCTCAGAATAATATACAAAGTGGCCCAAAAGGGAGGACATTTTCAAAAGGGTGGTGAAATCCTCTCTCCACTCAAGTTGACGCTTGCCTTGCCCTTACTCTGCCCTGTCATGTGTGCATAACCACGCAGGGCATACAGGGCATGTTGTCAAAATTCTAATGTCCATATTTGAGTGAACATATAGCTGTCCTTTGCTGAACATTCACATGTGCTAGGCTCTTTGTTCAGATCCATGTAATGGCACAGGAAGGCTGTTACAGCATAGAAGAGCGCCATAATCGGCATGGCAGAAAGTGCTTTTAACCCCAGCAGAGAGAGGCTGGGGCTAAAGGATCGTGAGTTCCAGACCAGCCTGGACTCTACATGAAGACTCTGTGTTAACGTTTAATTAATAAATGAGTTAAAAATTCAAATTCCACTCTGACTATGGCACAAACCTGTATGTGGCAATGCAAGGGCAAACTCTTGGCAAAGCCTGTCCTGTGCACACTTTTTATTCTACTGCTTTTACACAATAAGGACTTCCTTGGCCTTAAGGGTTGCTCTTTGCAGGGCTGTTCATTTGTCAGAGAAACTAGAGGACTATACCACTGCCTTTTCTATGCAAACCAACCATTCTGAGCCCAGATTATAACAGGCTTTACTAGGTTCTTCTAGTGCTACTATCTACTGTCCTGGCCATCCCAGTCCAGGATCCCAGTGAGCTAGAAATGGTTCCCTCCCCTGTGCTACAAGCTGGGGACATTACTCAAACTGACTATTCCTAAACTCACTCCTCCTGCCTCACCCGATCCTTTCTATAGAAATCATAGCACATGTTTTTGCAGACATTTTCCTCTTGATCCTCCTCTTGTTCCCTCTCCTCATTTGGACATGGCAACCACATGATATGAGATGTTCATTCTGAGAACTATCCTTTCTATAGCAACTACCTTATGGTCTCCCATGATGGATCTTGATTTAAAATGTGCATTTTAAAACAAAGCCTGGCTCCAGGTTATAGTGTTTCTTTATGTCATGGGCACTCAGCCCATGTTAGTGTGAAGGGAGAGAGAGATGCAGGGTGAACAATGTAAGGACAGTCACTCTCTCCATCTGCAAATACACTAAGACACAAACCTACTAGTTCCACATGGTTCTCCAATGTCTCAGCCCTGAAGACAGTCTGTGCACTGGAACAAGAGAGACAGAAGAGTTAGAATCTATCCTCAATGTTGTCAAAGAAAAATGTAAGAAAAACAGCCATTGCCAGACAATATAGGGATAGCTGGAACCAGAGTTTACATTTACCTGTGTTATAGCAGTCTGGAAGCGCTCTTTCAGCTCGTTGGAAGGATGGGGGTAAGGAGCAGACTAAGGCAGACTCTTAGCAAACAAATCACTGGACTGTCAGTTCTAAAGCTCACTTGGCCTGAGATGCTGGTATGTTGGTGTGCACATAAACAAAATGTTCCTGGTTAATTGTAAAGTGTTTCCAACATCTATAGGCAACCTTAGCAGCATGGGGTTCCATCTTCCTTCATGGTCTTTCAACATTACAAAGGTCAGTTATCCTAAGAAGTTATTTTTCATTGTGACTTTGGTGGATATCAAAAGTGACCTGTGTCATGTGATCAATTATATCTACAGCCAAGTTTGAGAATGCTACAAGGACAAAATAGAATAAAATAGAACAGCTTAACCTGAGCTGACTTCTAGAGGTACTTGCATGTTGATTTGGGGTTGTTTTCATTTTGTATTTATATATGGCTATGAGCGAGTGTGTGTGTGTGTGTGTGTGTGTGTGTGTGTGTGTGTGTGAACTTGGCAACCAAGTATAGGTTCTGCAAAAGCAGTAGACTCTCTTAACTGTTGACCCATCTTTCCAAGCCCCTTAGGTGTTATTTAGTACAACTGACTACTTTATAAACGTAAATGCTAAGGCCCTGTGAGAGTAAGTCTTTTGCATACAGTTGCCAAGGAAGACATATGGTACTGTACAAAGGTGTCTGCCTCAAGTCACAGTTGGTCTGAAAATTGCTCCAGATGACTTCCTAAACTGCAAGCTTAGAAAGCTTCAGGTTCATCTACAGAAGTAGTTCTCATCCTGCCTAATGTTTTATGGGTTGGGATCATTTAATACAGCTCCTTATGTTGTGGGGACCCCAACCTATAAAACATTTTTTAATTTTAAATTTTTTGTTCAATTTTTCACACAAACTATATTTCCTTTTTCCCTACCTTCCTCCTGCTCCTCCACACCTTCCCCCAAATCCATTCATTCCTCATAAAGGATAAGGCCTTCCACGGGGAGTCAGCAAAGCCTGGCACATTAAAATGAGTCAGGACCAAGTCCCGACTCCTTGCATCATGGCTGAGCATGGCATCCCACCATAGGGAAGAGGCTCCATAAAGCTAGCTTATGCACCACTGACAGATCCTGGTCCCACTGCCAGGATCCCCTCAAACAGACCAAGCTACACAACTGTCGTCCACATGCAGAGGGCCTAGCTCGGTCCCATACAGGCTCCCCTACTATTGGTCTAGAATTTGTGAGCTCCCACAAGCTCAAGTCAGCTGTCTCTGTGGATAAACCAGACTACAATCCACAGCTCCAGAGAAGCTAGGTAACAAGTAGGACCCTAAGAGGGATGTGAGGATAATCCCGAGAAGGGAAAATAGATGGAATCTCCTGGATAAACTGGGGGGAGGGGCAGTAGAAAGGAGGGGATGGGAAATAATATTTTCATTACAACTTCATAAATGTAATTTCGTTATGGCTACAAATTGTAATGTAAGTATCTGTATTTTCTGATGGTCTTAGATGAAACCTGTGGAAGAGTTATTGACTTCCCAAAGGGGTTATGACCCATAGATTGAGAACCACTGATCTATAGCACACAACACCCTCACTGATATGCAGAGGAGAAAACGTAAAGGAAGGAAGAAAAGGGTAGTAGGAAGTTAGTGACCAAAACATTTTGTCTGTCATAGCATGCTCCCCTTCTCTCCCTTCCTCACTCTTCTGCTTCCTGCCTATCCCAATGTTTAAAAATTCACCACCTTCTAGTGTTTTGTGGGTCAGAAACCTGGGTCATCTATTGTCCCAAAGGAGCCTGAATTTTGAGTCATTTGGATGCTTCTTACCCTAGTTTGAAAGAGGAATGTCACGGTCTTCAGTCCATTAACAATGAGAGAAACAGTTCAATGTTGAGTTCCTTCCAATTTTAACATAAAAGACACCCAATGTAGCACTACTCAAATCAGACTGTCAGATCGCTTTGTTCCTAGGTCAAACCAACCTTTAAACACTAAATCACTGAAGGCAGGATGACACAGCTAAGCAAACAAAGGAAACATGAGGTTCTAGTAAATGGAGATGTAACGATTTGAAACCTAGTTTGGTTGTTTCTAAGGTCACTTCACCATCAAGGGTGTTCACAGAAGTGGTCCCCACCTGTCAAACATGTTTGTATTCTAGTCCTTTGGTTAACCAAGGAAATCTCTACAAAGAAAGAACGCAGATATAGTGGGTCTGAAGTCAGAGATATTCTATAGAAAACACAAGAGCAATTGTGGACCACAGTGCCTGCTTCCTCTCCTGTGGATGGAGTAACCCAAGGTCAAACACTCAACCAGGAAGAGCTGGAGGAAAACCAATCAAGGAGGATATATTAACCTGATAGCATGGCTAGATAATAAAGCAGGGGAAAATATCACTCCTCGGGAGTTAGGGCAGTGAAGAAAGAACCTACTGGAATTTATTCTAAGTATCATGAACAGAGTATTTGGGTCTCCCCTCCAGCTCCTTCTCCAAGCCTTCAGTTTTAATGTGATCACATTTTCAGGTGGAGCTTTGAGACAAGGGATTCATTAGGGTTAGATCAGGTCATGCTGAAGCAGGAGAGAAAGACAGAAATTATAGGCATTGGCAAGGATGGGAGCCCTTACTCTGGGTTCCACTCAGCTTTCCTGCTGGTGAAGTCAAGAACTCTCAACACCATTGACAGCCATTTGCCTGCAGATGATCCATGCTTTTCTCAGGCATCTTAAACAAGGCTGGCAAAAGTTGTGCTCACTTCAGGCCAGAGTGTTTACAACCTTGGGTTTTACCATTTTGTTACTCCTCTGTTGTCCCTAAATTTAAACAGCGTCTCTCATGCTTCCACAGTTCAAACACATTTACAAAGAGAAGCTTTGTAAGATTCAGGGAAGTAAGTGAATTAGCTCATATATTTCTACTTATTTTTTTAAAGTTTTAACTTAAATTTTAAGTTTGGATTAATTCTTAAACTTTATTGTAAATTTAGTATTTGAAATACATACCTTAAAAAGCCACATTATCTCAAATATATAGGCATATATGTATGTACATTCATATTTATTTGTACATTTTATATAAAGCCACTTAAATAACCATATATGTGTTTGTATATGGTTATGTGAATGGTTACACATATGCATACATAAACATACAAGTATTGTAAGATCCAAGGAGCTGATACACATACTTGGGTGTGTCTTCCTTTTCATAAACTTTCCCTTAATTCTCAAGCATAACATCTACCTTAAAATCTCTTTTAATAAAGTCTATCTCTGCTTCACACCAGCTCATCATGAAATTCATTTTCGTGAAGTCAAGAATCTGGCTTTAACTGAGAGATGGTCCTTGAAAGGTAGAAGGGTCCTAGCGATGGTTTAGTGAAGAAAGCTGTCACTGCCCTAGCATGGGGGTAGAATTCACATCCCCAGTAACCACGTACATGTCAGGTTCAGTGGCCTGTATGTGATTCCAGTGCTCAGAAGGTAGAAATGGGTTTTCTAGGGAAAACTGGCCAGCTAAACCAGCTGCATCTGTGGTCTCCGGATTCACTTAAAGGACACTGACTGAATTCATTAGGTAGTGAGTGTCTAAGAAAGACTTAGCACTAATCTTGGGCCCTCATACATGGTGCATACTTGTAGGAACACACACACACACACACACACACATGCACAGAGAAAGAGACAGAGAGAGACAGAGAGACAAACACACACAGATATATATATATATATATATATATATATATATATATATATTTAGAAAGAGAGAGAGAGAGAGAGAGAGAGAGATTAAGGAAATACCTTAGACTCCTGAATGACAGCTTGAAGCTATACCTCCACTACCACATTGTTGGCAGTAAAAGGAAGACCCTCACAGTTTGATTATGCAGGTTTATCAGAAGAACTGGGATGCTTCTCTCTCCCTGCACATGCGCTCAAGCAGAAAAGGTTGTGTGAGACACAGCAAGACAGTGAAACTCCTTACGTCTCACCTGAAATCTGATTTGCTGGGGATATCACATGGATTGTCTGTCTCCTAAACAGTGAAAAATTAACGTTCTCTTGTTTATTTCCCCATGTCCATAGTATTTTGTTATGGCATCTTAATAAGACTAAATTTTGATACCAAGAAACAGGGCACTTCTGCAATAAATACTTAACATTGTGAAAGTGGCTTTGAAGTTGAGTATAGGAAGAAGAGCTGGAAATAGGGACATCAAAGACAATGAAAGGAAGGCTTCAAATGAAATGAGGGACTCTGTGTTTGGATCTATAAGAAAAGCAGTCTTTGTTATAAAGTGGTAAGAACTCATTCAAACTGTGCGAGAGTATGTTCTGGAAGGGCAGGACTTGTGTGTGATAAAATAATTGTATCAATCAGATATTTCCAAGCAAAGTTCTAGAGGTACTTTGCAGCTCAATCCCCCTCATTCCTGTTCCTCATACAGAAATGTGAGAGGAACAAGATGAACTGAAGATGGAGACAAGACTGTTAAGTACAAAAGAACAGGATGTGGGGTTCTGGAAATATCCCAGGTTACCTGCACTGCAAACTACAGAAGAGCTTGTTCTAAAGAGAATGTCAAGGATGCTGTGATTCCTGCAGTTAATTGGCTGTCTCGGGGACCCAGACATAAACACAGGATTGTGCCAGTAAAAACACTGTTCTAAAGAGAAATGAGACAGGGGGATGGAGTGAAAGAAAGCCTTCAGAATTTCTGCTACCTGTGAGAGCACATGGTTGTGCAGATAAATACTTATCTGCATGTCATGCATGACTCCTCAAGAAAATGGAAGAATGTTTCTGGAGGCCAGTGCATGCCACCAGTGTCAATTGCTTTGGGTTTTCAGTGGTCTCTGCTGAAGGGTGTCAGACCTCTCGTTAGCACCCTAATGGATCCAAAAAACAAGAATGGACACTCTAGGGTACACATAGGCAGAGTCCTGTGATGTGGGATTTCCCTCTGTTTGCTGTGATTACACAGCAAATTAGTAAATAAAGAAACTGCTTTAGGCCTATAGCAGAACTATAGAGGGACAGAGCTAGGTGGGGAAAACTAAACCAAATCCTGGGAGAAAGAAGGACAGAATCAGAGATAAGCCATGTAGCCCCACTGGAGACGGATGGAACTTTACCTGGTAAGCAACTGGCACGTGGCAATACATAGATTAACAGAGATGGGTTAAATTAAGATGTAAGAGTTAGCCAATAAGAAGCTAAAGCTAATGGGTCAAGCAGTGATTTAAAAATGCAGTTTCTGTGTGATTATTTCAGGGCTGAGCAGCCGGGAACCAACAAGCGGCCTCCTGCTACAGTCCTGACCCAAAGAGGACTGTCTTCAAGCTCTATAGACTGATGGGACTTGCCAAACTAGAACTTAAACTTCTTTGGTGCCCATAATCCTTCATCGCTTATTTCTCCTTTTAAAATGTGAATGTCTATTCTATACCCACCTTATCTTGTATCAAGGAAGTTTATTTCATAGTTTTACAGTTGTGTGGCTAGTTGCCTTTGGCCAGACTGGGTGTTTCTAGTTCCCAGCATCTTGTACAAATGATTAAAGAAATCCACATAGACCACAAAGTAGCAAGGAGATTTACTTAAGTGCAAAGTGAAAGTACAGGCTATAAATGCATCACGCCAGCTCTGGAATATCAGGTTACAGTTTGAGACGGCACATGAAGCTGGTGATGGTGTTAGTAGACATGGGCTTAGGGACACAATAGGAATTTAATCAGGTTGTGAAAGTGAAACCATCTTCAGGGTGGGATGGTGGCCGTATCCAAAACAGGAAGAGGGTCTCTCCTGGAGGCGAATTCCCTAGCAGCCTGGGTTTGCACTCTACAGCCTTCCAGCCCTAAGAACACAAATTTCTGCTCTTTGTGTAAGTGGAGTGGCAGCTGAGCTGACTAAGGCAGTAGGCATGATGTTTAGATAATCAGTTTGAAGTAATGAGGGCGCTTGCAGTATCCAGAGCAATGGGCCTGGAATAAGATCAGGAGGGCTTCTAAAAGTTAAAGACTCCAGAGTACCAAGATCTTCACCCTCTCTTATGTACCCAATTAAGGATGACTTAGTTCCTGTTGGAAATTTCTGATGAAAACTTTGGTGTTAGGGATTCAGAAAAAAATGTCCGGTTGAGGAATGTGCTGCACATAGCCTGATGAGGTTGGAAGCCTGTGGTCAGCTAGGTAGGAAGTCTCCTGGCCCATCAAGCATGGGATAGCCTGCTCCCAGGGGTAATTTCTGGTGATGACGTGCCAGGGTATGGGTCTTTGCCCTTGGAGGGTCTAGATAAAGTGGAATTTATAATTATTTCAAATGATGAAAGGGCAATGAAGGACAGGCAGATTTCACCCATGGATTCTATCCAACAACATGAAGTAACTCCCAGCATAACTTTAAGGAAAAGGACTTAAAAATGGATGTACTTAAAGCTCGGTGCATAGAAAGGTCAGTTCAGTAATGAACCTAGAGTCTTAGCTGCCCTAGATTAGGTCAGATGGTCATTGTCGGACCCCTGCTCATACACAAGTCCAGAAATAAGCTCTTGCAAGTAGAAATGACCTGTGCTATCTTGCTGTGCAAGGCAGGCCCTTCTGCAGGTGCAGGGGGTATCATGTTTCATACTGGTCTTTGGTTTTTGCTATGCATGAACCCCGTTAGAATGGACAAATTGTTGCCCCTACAGTGGCCTCTTAGTGACGGAAGTAAGGCTATGAAGCAGAGAAACTGCCTGTCCTCGATCCTTTCCTACCACCTTCAAGACCTAGAACAAGAGTGACTTTGAACAATCAGACCGCTCACTGTTTGCCTTACTCTAACAGACTGGCCCCTACTTGGCTCCACCCACTCATTGTAGCATCCATAACAAGCAAGCAGAATGAGTAAGTCCACAGATACTCTTCCCTCGTGTATCTGTGACAGTGTACCAGATGGATAGAAAAGTTTGCTTTCTTTCAGTGTTTTTATCAGCTTCTATACATTTTATGTAATAGGTTCCATTACGAAATTTTATACAGATGTCTATTCCATTTTTATTATATTATTGCCTCATCCCCTCCACCATTACCCATCCCCTCTACTTCCCAAATAGTCATCATCTACTTTCATACTCTTTCCCAGTACCTAGCTTTGCTACAGACTACATTAGAATCCATGCAACACCCAGCTAATTTCCCCCATGCTAATTGTGTAATCTAATTAATTAGAAGATCTAACAATATAGTGAGAGACCAGGCTCGCCAGGCAAAACTGTATATTGCAGACAAATACAAACAATTCCATGGGTAAATATTTTTGTATGCCTGGAAAAATACATGGGGAAAGCATTGGTGAACTAGATTGTTCCTTAAGTGTTTTTCCTCAAACATCCTTCCATTAAAAAAAATACTTTATTCCTGATAAGTTTATTTTCTGCCTTAATGTCAAACCCAGGGATCTCAATAAAAAGAGCTAAAGTGTCCAAAGAAATAAAATGCTGAGAAGTATTGACTCATCCTCTGCCAATCACTTCTCCCTGCGCATTGCTGTGCTCATCGGAGATAATAGCTTTGACCTCTTCATCTTAGACTGTTCTGTAACTGCTTATGCTTATACTGTCCTTTAATCTGCCCATTTCGGGGACACTTCCTTAACATTCTGTGCAAGATAGACTGAGTTTCACTTTAGAACAACTCTAGCTTGCTTTTCTTCCTTACTCGATTTTCTGTGGTTAAATTTCTATTTTAGCTTTGGTTGTATCTGTCCTATTAAATAAGGATATATACCCACACTTATTTTTAGTTTTATTAACTTAGATATTATACCTGGAATATGTGTTCTCTTGGAATATTCATGCTTTTTCTTTGGAAAGACTATGTTGCCCAAGTTACTTCGATCTGTAGACAAGAATCACCTTGAACTTTTGATCTCCCTTCCTCTGACTCTTGAGTTCTGAGATTTCAAGGATATACCCCTGTTTGGTGCTGTGCTGAGAGTTGTACCCAGCATTCAGACATGCTAGGTGAGTACTCTACCAGGTGAGCTACAACCCCAAGCCTGAATTTTCAAGTTCAGGGATGGTATTGTCATCTCCGTCCTCCATCACCAGCTTCTAGCAGAACCAATCTCTCTTAACCATCACCAAGGCGACAGGCTGTGATCTTCTGTAACTCTAACTCAGTTTTCTGTACCTGATGATAGATTTGCTCCAGTATTTGTAAACCAGTAATAATGCACAACTATTTAATATATGATACTATATGATATCTGATATAACATACTGATGCATGTCAGAAGTCTTAAGCAGACAGAAAAGTTCCCCCACTTAAAAACTGAGTGATGCTGAGCATACCACAAGAACTTTCTAGACATTTTCTATTTTGTATGATGGCCACTGTCCAGATTTAAGCAACTTTTCACATTTAAATGAAAGTCAAAATTTAATATTTAGTTCCTTAGTCAATAATCCACATTTAAGCTGAGAGAAACCCAGAAACCACATATGACTAAGGGCTACTATGTGGTACTATATAACTATAAATCAAGTCCACTATCACAGAAATGTCTGTTTCTGCCTTCCTAACTGTGGGCATTATGTACTACAGAAGAATGCAGGCTTATAGAAAGGAAACTGATACAAATTATCCTGAGAGATTAGGAGTGATGAACTCAGTCATAGGCAGCCTGAATGTAGGGAAACCCTTCAGTTTAGGGGGATCGGGCCTATCCAAGCATTGTACTATGGGCAACATAATGAGGCACTGGAGGGAGAGACAGACCCTTCAGTTACACAGTGTGAAGGCAATTTCTTGTTCTTCTAGGTTTATGGGATGGTGGGATGGGTTGGGGCATGATTCATGCCATGTGACCTAGCCTGTGTACCAGGAGCCATGAGGCACTGGTAAAGACTAGCTGTAAGTCAAGACAGACCTGGATTTGGAAGGCTCAGGCTTGTCACAGTGGACAGAGGGAGATCTCAGATCTTTGTGATATTTGAGATCCTAGTGTCACAGCAGCATGTTGTAGCTTGCCTCGAGAGAAGGACACTGTGGGAAGTGTGACCTGATTTAGGATAGGAAGAATGGCGGCTAGAGCATCAGCTAGAGTGATCCAATGGTGGACTCAAATGTGTGGGGTAAAGAAGACAAACTGTGTGATTTCCAATTGTCGCCTACTTCTCAGGTCCTAGGTTCCTAGAATAGAGGGTGAACTTTCCCAGTACTTTCCAGGACACCATCACCAAAGCCACCATTCACTCAAAGGGCAGCAAAAATATAGTAGGGATCAATGTCTCCATAGGAAGATGGTCTGATCCAAGGGCAGAGGGATTACTGTCTAATCCAAGACTTGCTGGGTGTTCAGGGTGTGTGGAAGGAACTGATCTGTTCCTTCCGTGTCATGTTAATCATTTTGTAAAATGAACAAAGAGCTGATAGATATTGATAAAGTCCACACAGAAGAACAAATCAAAGGAGGAGTATGTATAATTAATCTATCCATTTTCATGCAGATGTCTGAAAGTCCTCCATTATTGGCTGTATAACCTCCTCACCAGCAGGCCAAGACTTCTCAGAGGAAACTGTAGAAAAGCAGGCAGCATAGAAGCAGAAAACCAATGGAGAAAAAGGGGCTTAAAACCAACCACAAGAAGATCTAAAACAGAAAAGTTTCTTCTCTACTACAAAATGCAAAAATAGGCTGGTGAAGTAGCTCAGTGAGTAAAGGCATTTGCTGCTAAGCCTGAGAGCCTGAGATCAACCCACAGGCCTCCCATGGAGGGAGGAGAGAAACTGAGCTTCTCTCTACTCCTCATCCACAGCCAATGGCACATGAGCACCTCTCACAAAAACATATAAATAACCTTAAAAATCAGTCAGGCACCCCCAAGACACAACAGCATCTAAATCATGAGCAATTTTACACAGCACCCAGAAGGATTATTTGTCCTAATTGCCTGATGTTATGTGTTGATCCATGCCTCCTAGAGACCTAGAACAATGCCTAGGATATGCTAGAGTGTCAGGAGAAGTGACCAGTGATGGGCTCCGTGCAGCAGCTGTAGAATGTAGTGTAGACATAGAGATATGTTAGCAAGAAGTGGGTTGCAGGACCTCAGCAGACCATCTGCAACCGCATCCTTTTGCAATTAGAGAGGTCTTAGAACATAGAAGCTTTTTGAAATCTGTATCAGTGAAATGGAGACCAAATTGGCTGTAAGTACACATAGGTTTTTAAATTTTTGATTGTGTGTGTGTTGTTGTTGTTGTTGTTACCTTTAGCAACACAGACCACAAATCTCTAAGTTCTCACTAAGAAGTCATTAGGGTGACAGAACAGAACTCATGAAAAGCTGTGCCTTGAAGGTCTCAGCTTTAACCCGTAGGAGATGACCAAAGGCAACGAGGTGATTCATTGAAGGGAGAAACATCAGACTTGACAGAGCAGACAGTAGTGGTGGCATTGCACAGACATTTGAAGTCACCTTTCATCTTTCATTCCCCTTTGCTCATGGCTATTTTCCACCTTCTCTCCGGCCCCAGAATTCCTAGCGGATCTGGGTTCTGACTGGTCTCTCCCAGTGGGACTTGGGAATAGAGAAGTCTCTCTGGGCACAGGCAGAAATCATCTCCTCTGAAGAGTGTGTGTCACGTGGTGTCCATTCCACAGCATTGCATATCCTAGGTCTTCTTCACATCTTCCTGTCCCTCGCTCCTGTGAGTGTAAACAAGTTTCTCTTTTGTTAATCCTGAAACTTCATTCATAATCGTGATTAGAGTTGCTAAATTAGAGGGCAGCAGAGATGGCTCATGGAGTTAGTAAACCAGAGATTAAATTCCCAACACCCACAGAAAAGCTGTGTGCAGCCATGAGTGCCTGTAACCCCGGAATTCAGGGGCAAGGACAAGGACAGGAAACCTAGCAGAAATTCCATTCTTCCAGGTCTGTCTCAAGGTATGAAGGGGGAGGTTTGGGGGAGGGGAGATACCAACATCCAGCTTCAGTCTTCATGTGAGTGAACTAGGCCCATGCATCCACATAGTCACATACATATGCCACATACATATACTACACACCTACACCACATACCACACATGTGCAAACCACATAATACACACACACACACACACACATCACTAAATTAAATTCTCTTTCAAATCTCAGCCTCCTGATTCACTCACTCTGTCAGAATTCATTCTCATCAGAAATATGAAGTTCTCAAGTTAGAAACAGAACCATGCATCACCTTTCAATGACGGACGGTGCTAAATATTCCCTCCCAGACGCTTGATGGAAGGACAAAGTCACATGTTTGCTGGGGTGATGCTACCTGATGAGGACTGTGACAGTGTCAGGGCCAGCCAAAATGTCAGAATGAGCAGAGTCACTGTGTTGACATTATTTATAATGTGCCCCATTATTCACTGGGGGCAAGAGGAGGTTGTCTTAGTCAGGGTTCCTATTGCTGTGATGAAACACCTTAAGCAAGGAAAATTAAGGAGGAAAGGGTTTATTCAGTTCTTCTATATCACAGCTCATCATCAAAGAAAGTCAAGACAGGAACTCATACAGGACAGGAACCTGTAGGCAGGAGCTGATGTAGAGGCCAGAGAGGCATGCTGTTTATTGAATGCTTTCCGAGGTTTGGTCAGCCTGCTTTCTTATAGAATGCCGGACCACCAGGCACCAGTCACTAATTAAGAAATGCCCTCCAGTCTTGCATACAGCCCAGTATTATAGGGGCATTTTCTTAATTGAGGTTCCCTTCTCTTAGATGTCAAGCTGAAATGCAACTGTCCATCACAATTGGCCCCTTGTCAACCTGGCACATGAGCACATCACTGTTCAGCCACAGCCATGCCTATATTATTCACCCCCCCCAAATCCCACCTGAAAATCAGAAATAACTTTAAAAGTCCTATAGTCTGTACAGATTCAAACACATTAAAGTTCAGTCTCTTTATTTATTTATTTTTTTATTAAAAATTTCTGCCTCCTCCCCGCCTCCCATTTGCTTCCCCCTCCCTCTTCCACTCCCCCTCCCTCCCCTGTCCGAAGAGCAGTAAGGGTTCCCTGCCCTGTGGGAAGTCTCTTTAAAAAGTTAGTCTCTTTAAAAGCCCAAGATCTCTTTAAAAAGTTGGAAATCTCTCCTGTACAAATTAAAATTAAGTTAAATCCTTTCTTCCTTCGAGATGGAAGAACCAGGGCACAGTCACAGTCAGATCAAAGCAAATCTAAACTTCAACCATGTAAATAACTTACTGTCCAATATCTGGGGTTCGCTGAGTATATTCTGGTCTTCTCCGAAGGGCTTGGGTCACTTCTCTGGCTCTGCCCCCTGCAGCACAAAAATGCTTATCTTCTAGGCTCTAACTGGCTTCACCCCAATGCTACTGCTGCTGCTGCTGGTTATCCCATGGAACTGGCACCTCCAAAATGCTGTGGCAACAGAGCTAATAGGCTCTCCTGAGCTCTCTTCAGGGACTCCAACCCTGCCACACAGTGCCAAGACTCAGCTGCTCTCTATGACCCCTTCACACCTTCAAAACCAGCACCACCTGGGTGACTCCTACACTACCAAGTTCAGCCGCCAGCATTAAGGCACAACCATGGCCTTTCTGGAACACAGCTTCTGTGTGCTGACTCAGGAAACACTTTGCAAAATATTTCACCTCAACAATGATGATTTCTTCTTAATTACAATGAATTTTTCAGCTCCAGCTGACCAGCCTTGAGTATCCCGGAAAATCAAAGTCTTCATTTTAGTAGTTCTGGTATCTTGTTAATCCCAGCTGATTATTCAGCCCCAGTTGACCAGAACCACAGATTCATAGCTCAGAATAACAAATGTCCTGGTAGAGTCTTTGTTTCCCTCTGAAACTTCACAAGCCCGGCCTCCATCATTTGTATTGCTCTCAACATTCTTCTCTCCCAAGCTCCTACAGAACAGCCTACTGAGGTCTCAACACTCAATGGCTTTTCTAGTCCAAAGTTCCAAAGTCCTTCCTAACCCTTCGTAAGACACATAGTGAGTCAGGTCTCTCACTGCAGTACCCCACTGGGCACCAACTTATCTTAGTTAGGGCTACTGTTGCTATGATGAAACACCATAATGAAAGAAAATCGGGGAGGAAAGAGTTAATAGTGCTTACACCTCCACCTCACACTTCATCATCAAAGGAAGTCAGGACAAGAACTCAAACAGAGCAGGAACCTGGAGGCTAATGTAGAGACCACGGAGGAGTGATGTTAACTGCCTTGCTCCACTTGCTTTCTTATAGAACCAAGGACCATTAGGCCAGAGATGGCACCATCCATAATGGCTAGGCCTTCCCCATCCATCACTAATTAAGAATTTACCCCACAGACTTGCCTACAGCCCATACTTAGGTAGGCATTTTCTTAATTGAGGTTCTCTCCTCTCAGATGACTTTAGCTTGTGTCAATTTGACACAAAACTTTCCAGCGCAGGGGTTAAACCTGGACCTTAAATGTGCCAGCTAAGTGCTCTATCGCTGAGCTGCATCCTCTACTCTCTGTGGACTTCGAGCCTAACTGTCCCTAAATTGCCCAGGATGAGCTTGAACTCACTCAGAAGCCCAGAAAATCTCTCTAACCTCTTGTCTATCTGCCTCTGACTTGCATGAAGCTGGGACTGCAGTTCCATAACACTGGCCCCAGCCACCAATAACCTTGACCTCTTGATCTAGTATGTTTGTTTGAACCAGGTCCTGGGTGTTTCCCAGGAGCAACCCAGGCTTTCCCATGGCACCTGTAAACCTGTGCATGTTCTATTCTTATTTCCCTGTATACTCTTCTACTTAAACCAGTAGTGAGGGGCTCAGTAATCTCCCAACTCGACTTTCCTGAGGTCCTGAGCCTCCTCGATGGCACTGTGTATCTAAGTAGCCCATTGCCATCTCTTCCTGGTCTTCATTGCAGCAAGAATCAGCCTCAGACTGGAAGCACTAGCTGACCCCTCCTGCCACCTACCTTCAGAATTGTCTCCCAAACCCACCCACATTGTAAAATACCCTAGCTGATTTCTTTATACCAGTCTTCCTAGTCCCTCTTAAATAGCCCATATTAAAAGCTATTGTGTGACCTTCTAGGCTGTCCTGGGTCCTATGGCTGAGCTCAGGTCTGCTTTCATTGATGAGTCCAGAATGATTGGTGACAATCCTACTGGGGTTGAGGGCAGTGCCCTCTTAGACAATTACTGTCCCTTGAAAGAAAGGACAGAGCTGATTATAACCTGAAGATGAATACAGTCTTCTGCCCAAGGAAAAGACTTCTGCCCAAAGTTACCGATTCAGATATGCAGAGGAAATGGGGCCAGAGTGCAGCCCTCTGGAAGCAGCTGCTGTACGTTTGCTGACCGAAATTTGAGTCTTCCTTGTGCTAAAACACTTGAGTGGAAGGCAGGTTAAGTGAACATTTATATTCAGAACTCTCCCGAGAGTTGGGAACATTTTAATACTAAGAAGAATTTAATGAGTCTTCAGATATTAATAATGCCATTTGCTGCTCTTTACTGTTGTGCACATGTAATGTTTCCTGGGAAATGGACCTTAAAAGAAGGACCAGTAAGGATTTGGGTTCTCAGATGAAACAAACACCATCTGTGCCTCCTGGAAAATAATTGCCTGTATTGTCTTAATTATCGTATGGTAGCATCCGATACCTAAGATGAGGCAAATGTGGAGATTGTAACAGTGTCCTGAAGCAGACTACAGCTCACCCACTGGACCCAGGTGGGGGTTGGAGGGACACGTAAGTAGGAGATCTTCCTACCAATCCCAACCTCCATCTCTAGAGCTGCACATAAATGCTACCCAACCCATGCAAAATGCCCATTAGTTGAACTTCATGGTAATTTTTTTTATTATTCTTGTCCCTAAAATATTATGGTTATTGGAATGTTGTGGGATATAATGTTATTATTCACTGAAGACTATCTTATGCATTGTCTTGGAGCTAAACAACTGGTTTTCAAGAAAGATTTAGAAGCTGGGAAGGTGGGTTCAGTCAATAAAACTCTTGCCATGCAAACATGGGGACCTGAGTTCAATTACCCAGAACTCACATAAATAAAGCTGAGTATGGTGACACATGCTCATGATCTCAGTGCTGGAGAGGCAGAGACAGGAGCATCCCTGAGCTTCAATGACCACTTAGCCTAGCTGAATCTGTGAATTCTGAACAAAAAGCACTAAGATCCTGTCTCAAAAGCATAAGGTGGGCTCCCTTGAGGAATGACATCCAAGGCTGAACTATTGCCACCAACACACATACACACAAATTTGAACACACACATACACACGCACATCCACACAGGTACATATGCATATGTACACACAACACACACACACACGAATACACAAACACACCATAAAATTTATAGTCATATTTTGGAATTCCTTCTTGATGAGGCTTGCTAGACTTAAGATACACTTTGCTTGTATGAAACTACTGACTCATTAGCTCAAGCTACAGTTGTTTTGATAGCTTCTATGGTCTGTCATCTTGGGGGAAAAATGTGTTTGTCTAGAAGTAGAAGGGGAAAGAACGCTGACAGAGATGAAGGGCATCAGAGCAGAGAACCTGCCCTGAGCTGTATAAGATAGGCATTCACCAACCCCAATTCTCATCTGTAAGACAGGAAAATGGTGGCACAGCTATTCTCACAGGCGTCACCCAATGGAAGCACTTAGCAAGCTCCTGGAACATGCTGAGTGTCTGCTGAAATTTCCCCAAATGGGCTCAGACCACGGGGCTTTCTGCTTGCCCTGGCCAATTCAGTCTGCAGCCAGTAGCCTGGGCCTTTCTCCATGGGGTGCTCTGTGCAGCCGACCTAGCAGGGAGCCAGTGAGTTTTCACTCTGCAAACCTCTTATTTACATTCAATTACAGCAGACTTCCCTCTGTCACCCAAGCCTGTGCATGTTACCATGGAGCTAGCTATGCTTAGAATGTGAAAACCCTATAAAGTGTGGACTCAGCAGATTTAAGAGAAGCAAATATATTGCTCTCGTTTCTAATAAATATCATGTGGAACATCAACAAATTAAAAAAAAAGTAGTCATCTTCAGGTCTAGATTTCTTGTGGCTGTATTTCTGCGTATTGATTCAGATAGAATGAAGTCAGCCGCGTATATAACTTGTTCCTTCTCTCTCCATCACTCCTTCTTCTGCCACAAACATAAAGTGAGAGAGGACACAGAAAATTAAATGAAACCAACGTCGGATTCCAGACTGCTTACGAGGAAAGCTATCTCTGTGCGTTCGCGGGTTTCCATCTAAAGCCGCAGCTGAAATGCGGGCTAATCACCAAGAAATTGAGAGGACGGCTGCTCACTGCTTGCTCACATCCCACAGCTAGAGCCTTCATTATCTCTAGCCCTGCGCATTGGGGAAGCCGTTAGACTTATAAGGAAGGAACACAAGAGTTAAGTGAAGAACAAGGCGAAAAGCGCTAATAAATTCATTTCATTTAGCAGATTTCCAGCTGGTAGGTCCTTCTTGATGGGCAGAAGGAAGCAAGAGGAGTCAGGCCTAGTGACTCATCGGATCCTGCTAGGTGAGAGAATTAGATTTAAGTGAAAAGGGATGTTTCCTAGGAAACTACATGATCTTCTTGGGGAACTTCAAACGGGACCAATTTCCTAACAACAACCTTACTAAATTGATCTACCTCAGACAGCTTTATCAGTGGGGGGGAATTAGATGCCTTTTGTGATTTGTTAGTCTCTGTCATCAGATTGTCTGGTATGTGATGACTCCAGGTGCCACATATCTGACCTCCTGATAGGAACGACATCGGCTCTCATGCCATTGGAAACCAGTTTTCCCTCATTACACCCTGCATCTCCTCCCAAACCCTTGCAGCTTTACCTTTTCATCTTTCCCTTTCTAAGCCTCGCATCAGCTGCTAATAATGCCTTTGCGGCGAGCCACAAGACTCAGTCATTATTAGTCACTAAAAATACCCTTGCAGCATTACTCATCTGGGAATCTAAATTAACTCCCTTGCTTTGGGCCATGACAGTGAAGAATCTGTAATTCACACTGATGGGGCAGAGGAGGTCAGTCTGGATTTGGAAATGTCCTGAAAATGAGTGAAGAACACATTTCTCTTTCAGCAGAGTGCATCGTCACCAAGACTACAGAATATTTAATTCAGTTATCTGTGAAGGCTACTCTCCATTGTCAAGTTGATGGGATTTAGAGTCCCCATGGAAACAAATCCCTAGGCTTGCCCATGAGTGGGTCTCTGCATTAGGGTAGTGTGGTAGGAAGAGAAGACCAATGAAAAACTGGGTGGCACCATTCCATAGGATCAGATCCTGCCTGGACTAACTCAAGAAGGGAAAGGTACCTGAGAAGCAGCAATTTTCCCTTTGTGCTCCTGACTGCTGGTGTAATGGCCCAGCTGCTTCTTGGCTCTGTCACCATGCTTTCTTAACCATGGCGAACTGTCCCTGGAAATGTAAGCCAGAATAAACCCCCTTTCCCTTAAGTTGCTCATTGGGGCATTTTATTACCTCAAGGAGAAAAGTAACGACTATACAATTAAATATCCAAAGACTGTACTACAACTGGGGCCCCAAAGATTTTTGAGGGTCACAAATACTGAAAACCCAGAGAGAGACCTCACCTTCTGCAACAATTGAAAGCCACACCTATCTCTTACCCTGCCCACTAACCTGTGTTTCTTGTATAACAATCACCTTGTGAAACTTAACCCAAGTTTTTGTTTAACTAAAATGTATGTAGTGTTTAATAAATGCTGGCTGCTGTTTCTGGTGCTAGTGAAGATGGCAGAAAGGACCCCTTCCCAAAGACCATGCCCTTATAAAAAGACCAGTGCAAGATGAAATATCAATGGGAATTTAACAGTTCATATTTAATAATTCCAACAGAGAAAATAGAGTGAGCTAACACAGTCATTGGTATAGAAGCTTACTTTGAATCCAAACTTCTAAGCTATTTGTAGTCTATCTGTGATATGACCTTTTATGCACCCCCATCCAACCCATTGTCTGATTAAACTTTCTGCACAATTAAATATGAATAAATAATGAGAAACATAGTATAAAGGTATGTGTGAAGTTATTGACCAGTAAATTTAATTAGTAAAAATATTTATAAGTGTATTCTCCTGATTTTCATTCTTGTCATGGATCAAACCAACTTGCTGAAGTTCATGTCCTTCATCAACACTTCTTAAGAGACAGCCTTAATGTAGGCTGACCAGATTGACCTTGGGAGCTCCAAACACTGTTGCATGTTGGAGGTGATGCTGCTACCCAGGATGTGGCTGGTTCTCACTAATACCAGTCAGCCGGCAAAGGAAAGGCTATGGATTTTAATTTCTCCTTCAAGTCCTTGAAGATTAGATTAGGCTGGTTAATTTTTGTTACCAACTTGACTGGATTTAGAATGATCTTGGAGACACATCGCTGGCTGTCAGGGTGTTACCAGAAGGATTTAACAGAGAAGGGAATACACATCCTAAATCTGGGACGCACCATCCCATAGTCAGAGGTCCTGGACTTTACAAAATGGAGAAAGGAAAAAGACAAGGTAAGAACCACGACTTTTCACTTCCTGAAAGTTGCACAATGGGACCAGCAGCCTCCAGCTCTTCCACCGTGCCTTTCACACCATAATGAACTGTTTCTCTCAGAACTGTGAGCCTCCTCAAGTTGCTCATATCAGTGAGACAGTAGCCAATGGTTCATCTTTCAGATCTATCCGAGAGACACAGGTATCAACATTTTTTATATTACCACCTAAAATTTCAAAATACATTTTTGTAGATAATCATTTAATGTAGCTATGGACTGGCTGTTCTACCTAGAGCCAAGCGTTAAGGTGAAATTTTCATATGGAAATTTAAAAAAAAAATACAAGGAAGCTAGTATTATCCCCTTGTGTGTTACAAAACATTGCATTTTTCCAGCTGTATCTAAAGGCATTATTTTCCACTTGCATTTTATAAGAATGAGAATTGTATCATTCTATTATAAAGATGAAGACTTCATATTTGCAAGTCTGTCGGTATTTCTATTCATTGAAATTCTTAAATTTATTTGGGAAGTCATTACTATGTGTATAGAGAGCAGGAAGAAGTCCTTCTGTCTCTTCCCCAGAGCATGATTCCTGAGTGAGCCCAAAACCCAGGCATGCAGAGTTTGCAGAGGCTTTACCTGGGTAAGGAAGGTGTGGAGAGGAAATGGGCACTGGCCAGGCAAAGGCACTTCTCTGGTTTGGATTCTCATCCCCATATCTCCTTTATATCTAGCCCTCTCTCTCTCTCTGTACTAAACTGATGGGTACCAATGTATTCAACACACAGCTTGTTATCTACAGATGTTCCTCATTTACATAAGTGCTGTTGGGTTTCCAATCTCCTTCTGTTTCTCACTGTTTGTTTGTACTTAACAGTTTTCTTTTAAAATGTCACTATGTTGCTAAATGAACAACTAATATCTTGCTGCTATCTGTGGGCCTACCTTATTTTTCTTAATCAGTACCACAGAAACGAGCACCTATATCTACTGTCATAACACTGTGTAGACCTACCTACAAATCCCCTCTAGTTATTTGTCTGAATAATCAGAGAGATACACACCTAAGACCAAGAGGGTAAGGTTATGGGCCAAGGATCCGGAGATGACTCAGTATAAGTGAATCACTCCTAAGAAAGACTACACACAACTCTATATCATACACCATGAAGTCACACAAGTCTTCAGACCTGCTGGCCATTGTCCAGCATTCCAACAAACCTTTCGTTTGTATGAATCCCTTTTCTTGGACTCCATGTTTTCGTCTAGTTTGACTTACTCCACCATTTTGATAAAACACATAACCCGGTGTCTCAAAAAGACATAGTGGAGATACATTTTTAAAGAAACATTTTCCAATTTTTATTTAGTTATTACAGCGTGAACATGTATGTGAGAGAAAGAGAGAGGGAGAGAATGCCTGCCACTGTGTATATGCCTATGGAGGTCAGAGGACGGCCCCAGCCAGTCAATTCTCTCGTTCTACAGTGTGAGTCCCTGGGATTCCACCTGTTGAACTGAATCTATGAGTGACCAAGCTTGGCTAGGTTGGCTAGGTTGGCTAGTGACCCCCAGACATCTGGATGTCTCCACATCCGCAGTGCTGAATCATAAGACAGCACCATCATGCCAACCTTATTTATGTAGGGTCTGGGGATACAGTTCAGGTCTTCATGCTTGAAAAGCAGGTACTATACCGACTGAGCAATTATGCCAGCTCCCCGGCTCTCTAAGGTGTGATGCACATGTTAGGAGCCTATACTTTCAGTGGGTCTGCTTCTAGCCACCCCATTGTTGACTTAGCCTTGAGTTGTTCAGATTTGTCAACTCAATTTCATATCTGCCTCTCTCCAGCGTCCAGAATTTTACAGCTCTCATCTCCTCCCACACACTCTTCACACTCAACTGTTTCTAGCTTGCTGTTTTCCTTTGCTTTCTTGTGTGTATGAGAGAGAGAGAGAGAGAGAGAGAGAGAGAGAGAGAGAGAGAGAGAGAGAGAGAGAGCAGTAAAGTGGAGAAATAAATGCTGAGTTTAATCCACTTATGCCATCCAGCAAAAGAAGAAAGTAAGTTGTTTTTGCCACTAACAGATTTAAAAATGCATTTTTAGATGCCGTTCAAGGTCACTACATCTGTCCCTGCTTCTCCATAGATAGAAGCATAACTGGAGAATAGAATATGCTAAAACAGCATATGAATTCTTTTCCTTGAAGATACTGAATCCTATACTCCCCATCCTGCATATATATATATATGTATATAAATATACAATATGTACATATATATTGTAATACATATATATGTATATGTGTATGTATGTATGTATGTATGTATATTGTTTTCTAACTCCATTACTGCAGAATGTGACCTCATTTGGAAATAAGATAATTAAAAGATATAATAGTTGAAATGAGGTTATCCTGGAGGATAAATCGAGTTCAGGCTTGCCTAACTTCTGTCACTGTAAACTAAAAATGGGACATGTAACAGACTCTCTGAGTTTCTGGAAGGAAAGTGTCCAGCTGACATCTGGATTTCAAACTGTGAGCATGCAGAACTAGAAGGACACACTCCTGTTGGCTTAAGCACCCAATGGCAGCCCTTCACTTCAACATCCCTGAAAAACAAATGCAGATTTTGGTCCATGGATGTGGCTGATGCTATCACATGGGTGACAACTGAGTTACCTTTGACAAGTTTAGTTTGAGACTTAAGATTGTGAGTTATGACTCTGTTGTAGTAAAGAGACCACTTGTTGGTTTCTGTATGCTCAGCCCCAAAATAATCACACAGAAACTGAATTATTTAAATCACTGCTTGACCCATTAGCTCTAGCTTCTTATTGGCTAACTCTTACATATTAGTTTAACCCTTCTCTATTAATCTGTGTATTGCCACATAGCTGTGGCTTACCAGGTAAAGTTTCAGAATGTCTGTCTTCTCTCTGACTCGCCTCCTTTCTCCCAGCATTCAGTTTAGTTTCCCCCACCTACTAAGTTCTGCCCTATCAACAGGCCAAGGCAGTTTCTTTATTTACCAGCAGTATTCACAGCATACAGAAGGGAATCCCACAACACCTCTCCTTTTCTGTTTAAATAAAAAGGAAGGTTTTAACTTTAACATAGTAAAATTACATATAACAAAACAGGCATCAAGCAATAATTACAGTTACAATATTTATAACTACTTTTATTTATAACTACTATCTTTTATCATAATTAAGGAAAACTATAATTATACATTCTTCAGCTCCATCAAAGACTCCAGAGGATATATTATCTAAGTAAACAGGAAGTACATTGTAAGCAACTTCCAAAACTCTAGAATTGACAGCGACATCTCACTGCCTGGACAGTCACCCCAAGTTTTTCTGTACTATTTGGGGCATCCATCTTCAGCCTACAGGCCCAAAGTGTCCAACAAACTTTTCCATGAAGCAGAAATTTCAAAGACAGTTCTACCTATATTGGCAGTTTGTCAGTCACTTTTTTCTGTGTCCTACAGAATGTCTGGCAGTCTCTTTCATTAAGCAGGAACCACAAAGGATCATCTCACCTTTAGTCAATTTCAGCAGTCATTTCTCTGTGGGTCCTGCATGACTAGTTAACCAATTCAGGCAAGAGCAGTTTCTTGCCCAAATGGCTAACAGATTCCTTAAGGAGCTTCTTTGATGCCCATCTTTCTCTTGAAGTAGATTGGTGCTGCCAGGAGCAGATGTGTCCCATTGTCATGATAAGTCCTAAATTTTTAAAACATTTTAAATGCCATATTCTATAGTCTTTGAAAGGTTTGAAGAATGCCTATCCAACCTGAAAGGCATCTCTGTACATCTAGAAAATCTAACATGACTACAAGCTTGACAATTACAGTTGACTATCTTAACCTATATTTCTTAAGTATACATTACATTTTTAAATGAGTTGGACAAATACAACACCTTAATCAAGAGCAGAAATAGACATGCAACAAAACTGACCTTAAATTTTTACCAATAAACCAAGATCCATACCAATGCAAATCTCTACAGAATATCCCCCTTTAAATGTAAACAAACATTTATAAACAATATCTGGAAGTATGGGTGTAGATCTCTTCAAAGTGCTTCCTACAAATGCTGACAGAGTTTACCACCCCCGCATTACAGACTTTCTTAGACCAAAAGAGCCCTTTTTCTTATGATGTCCCATATATATTCCATAGGTGTCCCATCTGACCTTAGAAGCAGGTATCTTGCTTTCTGAGTTTCTCACATTGACACTGACACAAAAGCAATTTTGCTCAATAATGCCAAGTTTCCTGGGTTTACCCATATCTTAGTTAAATTTTAATACAATATTTTAGGCTTTCCAAGTTGGTTATTATATTGGTATTATCTGGATAATAGTTGGAGGGTATTGAGACAGGAGAGTAAAGGCATTTTTGTGTCAAGAAACCATGAAGTTTTGTAGATGAGTGGGCAGGCTACTATGGGTTGAGATGTTGTCATTCCCCAAGTGTGTTGTAACCCTAGACCCCCTACCTGAGAAGTCAGGCCACTTCAGATGTAATCAGTTGTTATGAGGTGATAATGAAACATAAAATGACTGTCATCCTTGTGATAAAATAACCATATGAAGACAGAGAGACCCAGAAAGCATGTCATAGGAAGAGAGGGAGATATTGGGACAGCAAAATCGCACCATCAGACAGCAGCAAGCAGCAGGAAGCTTCACAAAGAGCCAGCCCTGCAGATGCATTGGTACTTGACTTCTCCCACGTGGAACTGGGAGATGATGTGTTTCTTGGTTTGAGCCACCCAGACTGAACTTCTTTGCTATGGCAGCCTGTGTCAATTCACTCAGTGTTAAACAACAAAAGAAAATCACTGGCATCCTAAAAACTGTGTTCAGGACTCATCCTTGGATGATGATGCACTTTCTTCTCCCAGTTATTTTTGTAACAGGAGAAAAAATATATTGATAAAATATACATCCTTTCCTTATCCCAAACTGCACACATGGAGGAGTGGTGCATTTTCCTATTCTGTTTCATAATGGAATTATAACAGTTATAAACTCTAGCTACAGAGTCATAGGAACTACATATTTTAATTTAAATGAGAAAGGCCAGACACAGAAATACATTGCAGATGAGAAACGTTAGCACAGCCTCGTTGTTTGTTAGACAGTCAGTATAGAATGTTCATAAGTAGTGAGTTAATAGGTTTATCCGCTCTCAGTGCAATTAACACCACTGCATAAGAGAGTAGAGTCTTGAATAAGGGGGTACATTTTAGAGAGCTCTCCTTTCCTTCTCCTCTCTGTGACTGTTTCCAAAGAACAATCAGTCCCCAAGGTTAAAAGCATGTGCTCCTTCCTAAGCTGCAGGTTCCGAGGATCAAGAAATTCTAAGCCCAAATAGTTCACCTTCCTGAGCTTTGCCTGCCTGGCTTCTTCCTCAGGAAGTCACCACAGCAGTTTACATAACCTTAGGCTCAAAGTTTGACTGCAGTGTGCTGCTGGCAAGAAGTATAAGTAGAACTCAAGTTTGTTGGTAGTGATACCTGATGTAAATGAGCATGTCCCAGCACTTCAGGACAGCCAGGAGCAAGGATGGAACAGGGATAACCTGGGGATGGAAAATTTGGTGAGTTTTTATGTCTCTGTGTCATTCAAGATTTCTGATATTCCAGAAATTATAAATCTAGGTCTCCTGGGATGTTTTCAAATTAGGTTTGTGAGACAAAACCAACTAGAATGTACTGACTTATTATTTACTTGCTTTAATTTCTAAGATAGCTCATCTTTAAGACTCCCCTCACCCACCTCTCTCCCTGTCATACATTCATCCAGACCATAGGGATCAGAGACTTCAAGAACTTCTCCAGAATGTATGCATGTATTATGTACGTATACATGTAGACAACCCCTCACAAAAGAAAGTGGAGTAATTTCTTTTCTGCTTGATCCTGGTCTCATCAATGATCATCACTGTGCAACAGTGCATGGTAGAGGAATTAACGTGAGGACTTTATAAGCCTTTTCTTGATTGTGCAATTCTTTGTATGCTCTGGACCTGCACCACTTCTACACAGCTGAAGAGAATCACCATGTTTACCACGGCTCCTAAAAATGGTTTTCCACTTGGGACTCTTGTTATTTGAGGAATGTTTATATAGCTATAGGTATACTCATATACAAAATAGGTATGGAAATAAAAACTGGCTGATAATAAATTACAAAGAAGTTGATTTTAAAATAATTCCTTGTTTTACATATAAGTTTATAAACTTTTAAGATGACAGTTGCATACTAATAAGAGATGTGCTTGTTTGTTTAATGCAATCCTGTCCTAAAGTGTGTACTATTCCAATATTTACATGTTGAAGAAAATTAGTAGGAAAGAATTCAAAGTCTTTGTTTTCCATAATTAAGCCATTACCTTTCTAAAAGAGCAGAAAACATTGTATTACAGTTAAAAAATGACAGTTCGCAATAGAATTGCATCTTGAGGGCCAGCCAAGGTGCTTCAGGCCACAGTCATTGGTGTTGCATAGCTGGAGCTTGCTCAATACAAGTACATATGTCTGTATTCAGAACCAAAGCTGTGGTGAATTTGCACAATGCAGCGCAGGCTAACACTGACAAACAAACTTCAGATTCATTACAGTTTTGACTTTGGGTTGATTTTTGCTCATTGCGTTTTCAGAAATCTTATGGTTGCCAATTTTTCCCCAGCTCCCACAATCTGTTATGCCACCCCATGAGGGCTTCTGACCTACGGTTTAAGCTTTGATAGAGAGACAGATGGAAAAGCCACCAAACATCATTTTGGGTGCTGTTGCTCCAGCAACCACATGGGAGATACCAAATATAACCAAGCAAAAGATCACTCCCAGCTTAGAGCAACCAAATTACCAAATCTTAAAAGATTATTTTAACTAATAGCTGTCTTAAACCACTGAGTATGGAATGCTTGTGGCCCACTGAGTATGGAATGCTAGTGGCCCATTGAGTATGGAATGCTGGTGGCATATTTTTGGTAAGCAAACCAACTTGTAAGCTTTATTTCCAGATTCCAAGCATTTATTTATTTAACTTGTAACATGACACTTATACTCTTGTCACAGGAGTTATAAATAGAAATGAACCTCAAATAATAGTATGAAAATATACATTTTCAAGTTCTAATATACATTTATGAGAATTTATACACATTAGTCAAGAAAAATTCTTTATTATACAACAAAATATAGTATTAGTTGAGATGACTTCATCAGACCACATATCAACTCTGCATTTCTGGGCCTAGTGGAATGGTGTTGCAAGCAAAAGTACCTGCCAAGAAAGTCTGATGGCCCTATGGCCTGCGTTTGATCCCCAGAACCCAATTAAAGTGGAGGAGAGGAGAAATTCCATATAGTCATCTCTTCCTACACATGCTGTGGGACACACACACGTACACACACAATTATTAATATAATAAAGTGTGAAAATCTGTTTTTACAGTGAAGAAACAGAGGACCACAACATCGGTGCCACCCAACAGTAGCAAGTTATTTAACCAATGCTTCTTATGTGGTTAAGGGTCCCTTTCCCAAGTTGGGCCTATTAATGGGTGCTGCTAATCAGATGTGCCAACTCATAGGTTTTCATGGAAGTGGTTAATTCTGAAGGATCTAACTGAGGTACCCCAGCTAACCCAGCTCCTTCTATCTTGCTCATTCGCCTCCTGACGGGAGGATGTTCTCATAGACTGGGAAAAATCTATACATCCTCTTAAGGCCTGGACTTGGAATGAAACACAGGACTTCTGCCCCAATGTACCCAAGCAAGTTATAGCATGAGTCCCAAAGGAAGCAATAGAGAAGTGAAGGGTCTTGCTTATGTGAAGGTACCACAACATTGCATGGCAGACTGATGGCTGGGAATACAGTGGGGAATGTGGGTCTCTTGTAGTCTGCCACGCATCTCCATGTGTCATCCTGGACATCTGATACATTTGATCACCATGTCTACCTGCCAATTGATCCAAAGGATCAATTTATGTATTCCTACAAAATGAGAAAAGGACATTTGTCTAAATTCAGTTAACCATCTGGAGAGACAGTAAATAGCTGTCATGTAAGCTTGAGGACCTGAGTATAGGCCCTAGAAGTCACATACTTCTGTATGTGACAAAGCCCACCATAAAGGCATTTAGTTATGAAAGCTAACCTGTGTTAGTTGGCAAGTTCCAGTGTAGCATGACAGGGCAAGCTTGTTGGGGTTTATGTCCTACCCTGTTCCCACAGACAGTAAGCCCCCAAAGAAAATCACACAGAGGTCTACATAAGTTATAACTGATTGACCCATTAGCTCAGGCTTCTTATAACACTTATAACTTATATTAACCCATTATTCTTATCTATGTTAGCCACATGGCTCAGTACCTTTTTCAGTGGGGAGGTCACATCCTGCTTCTTTGGTGTCTGGACAGGACTGGAGAAAGAGAGCTTCCTTCTTCCCAGAATACTCCAGTTCTCATTGTCCCGCCTCTACTTACTGCCCAGCTACTGGCCAATCAGCATTTATTTAAAACATAATTGACAGAATATAGACAATTGTACCACACCATTCCAGGACAAGCAACAGACCCCATCTCTCTTAAGCAGTAAGGTGACTGACAGCACCTGTAGAATCACACCTGACGATGACCTCTAGCCTCTACGTGCATTTGCCCTCTGCAGATGTGTCCATCTGCACCCATGAGCTCCCTCCTCTCTCTCTCTCTCTCTCTCTCTCTCTCTCTCTCTCTCTCTCTTTCTCTCTCTCTCTAACATGTTAAAGTTTAATATACAAAATACAAATCAATGAAAGATGAAGAGACAGAGATGCTCAAACCCATTTAAAGCTAAAGTATATTTTAATCTATATCCCCTAAAGACACACCTTTGAATCTATAGCCACTAAGACACACCTTGGGGTTTATAGTAATCTACATGCTGATATGTTCAAAATTATCTTTGTGATAAAAGAATAATTTAAAAATATGAAACAAAATAAGTGAAGAGATATTTAAAATGTCTAAGAAAATGCTTTTAAATGTGCAGTCGCCTACTCTCAGTAAAATGGATATAGTAACTCATCTGCTGGGCATGTTTTCTGTCTTGTACTATTTCCCCTAACTTAAATTGATAGGCAAAAAGCACTTAGGAAGGGTTCAGGTGCTGGGGAATGTGATGAGGATTCCAGGAAGGAAGATTTTGCATAGTGAGCTCTCAGAATGCTGTGCTGGTAAATATATAAATAATTCCCAATTGTTATGATAATGCCCCGTGTCTCTCTCTCTCTCTCCTTAGGTTCTTTCTCTTGCTGTCTTTATTTTAACACTTAGGGTTAATTTTCACTAGGTTACCCCTTCTTCATGTTCCAGTAGATGTAATTACATTTATTTCAGAACACACAGTTAAATTTATGGAAGCAAAAACAACACTATTTTTATTTATAACCCTGGTAAATTTTAATAGTGAGTTTACTCTAGCAGTGCATAATACGGTAGCTGAGGTATTTAACATGATTATGATTGAATGTCAACCCTGGGGAATTGCTCAGCAATGCTTTTTTCTCCAGTCTACAGATTAGTGAGAGAGCACAACGCTAGACATCAGAGGAGACGGGTAGAATCTCAACCAGGAAGCAAGGCACCTTGGGCATTCATCTTTCATCCGGCTCAGTCTTTCTTATGGCAATTCCCATAGCTCTGCATCCACAACACCCTTTGCCAGGGTTCCATAGTCCACAGGTAGCTAGCTCCCAAATAGAAGGCTTGGCTTGTTTATCTCCAAAACAAGGGTGCTTAGCATTGTGCTCAATCACTCTGTCCTGAAATGAAAGTATACATAGTTTGTAAGATATTGAACAAATTATTTCAATTCTGCTTGTGCTTCTCATTTTAAAAATTATTTTTAGCTACTATGCAAAGTAACAGCACAATTGTGACTCTTCCCCACCCACGATCTTACACACACACACACACACACACACACACACACACACACACACACACACTGGTTTGATTTGGTCCACATTACTGCTGTTTACCCAGGTCTACCCCTTTCTTCCTCCAAAATATCCTTTCCTACTTCCTGTCACATATATTGCTTCACTACCCTTTCTTAAGAATTCTCACTCCGCTTACCTTTGATCCCTCTTCTCTCATATCATCTTTTCACTGACATGCCCTACATTAACATATACATTCATATCTGGATTCTGCATGCCAGAGAAAAGGCCATGTTTGGCTAATTTCCCCTGCCATGATGATTTCCACTTCCAACTATTTTCTTACAGATGTCCGGATTTCGTTTTTCTTTGCCGTGGAATAAATTTCTATTGTGTGTATGTATATTTTCTATATCCATCACTCTATTGATGGACTTCTAGGCTGGTTTGATATCTTGGCTGTTGTGATTACAGGAATTGACATAACAATACAAGTACCCAAGTCTATGTGGACTTAGAATCCTACTTGTGTTGTCTTTGAAGCCATGGGTAAGACTGATTGCTCCATTAGTCCGGCTTGGCCCATTCACCACGGCAATCTACTATTTATCTCAGTCACTTTCCTGACACAGAGGAAGCACATTGGGGTTCCCATGTATATATCTTGGTCTCTCTAGCACTTGAAAAGTATTTGTCTCTGTAAAGAAATAAGACCAAGAATAAAAGGCCAGAAGTAATAGATGCTCTTGGCTAGCCATGTACAGCCCTTTATCTGGCACCTGTACCCATTCCCCACCTGCTGCTAAGTTAGCCTCTATCTGGTCACAGGGGATGCTCCATCAACCACCTTGACATCCACTATTCAAAGTCCTGCAATCAGAAAATGATTGTCCTATGTCGAGATGGGTCAAATCTATGGTGTCACTCAGGCTACAGAACCATGTTTCTGTGAGGACATGGGACAATTTTTCAACCCTTCCCCCAGCTACCTGTTACTGGAAGCCATCTCCAAATGAGTCCAGCAATGAGACTCATAGCAATCATAATTAGACCCTAATCATGAGACAATGTTCTGGAGTCAGCGAGGTACCACCTTTTCCAATCATAGACTACAAAGTCTACTCTGAGAGAGACAAGCTAACAGATGGGGGAATGGATGAATCCCTCATCCACTGAGCATGCAGCATGGAAGCTGAGGTTGTCAACAAGAGATAGATGCATCATTTGCTTTGCCTCCAATTTCAAGGCCTATTTCAGGGATATTTCCTGAGAGGAGCTGACCACAGAACAGAGTTCTAAGTTCTGAACAAAGGATCTGAGTTCATTTGCATGAAAGTATAGCCAAGGTCAGGCCTCAGGTTGTTCTCAACTATGATGACAGACAACTGGTAGGAGACATGTAGTTGTAGAGAAACAAATTAAACTGCAGACAAGGAAAACTTGTCAGAGAGAAACTTGGAGGGACAACTAGAATGGGTCTAAGACACTAACTTGGGCTAGGGTGGGGGTCCTAGTTTCCACATGGCAACCACTAACTCTTGGTGCCTTTGGTGTTTTTACCACAGGGTGATAATGGAAGTCCCTACTCTCCCCTACAAGATGAAGAATGTCGATGTCTCTCCCAACAGGTGAGTGGGTATAGAATCAGGCTCCTGGTACAGGCTGGGTTCATTACCAATGGGTACAGATGAAAGTCTCTGGTGTTTATTACATTCATAGACACTAAACTTTTATGTTCACAGACCTCTAGCTGTGCTAGAGAACTGGAGCAGGCTGCTCAGCGTCCAACATAAACATAAATTCCTGGGTATGACATGCAAGACACAGGGAAGCTAACATAAGTAAGTGCCTTGTAGCTAGATTAAAAAGGAAATCCACAACTGATACATGCTTCTTGGAAGGTCCAATGACAGTTAATCAGACAAAGGGCAGTTCCTTATTCTTTTCAAAGTGCTCTTTTTTTGGTGACATTCCTACAGCTATTTGAAGTCTGAAAAGCTAAGAACTCAATGAGAGAATTTAGAATCTAAGTATCCAAGTTAACAGTCTAGAAGGAGTAAGAGAACATTTAACCTCTGCATAATCCTTTAGCTTAATTGGCTATTTGGAGATGCTGATTCAAACAGTGTAGGGCAAACATATTGGGAACCATTTCCTATAACCTCTTTGATGCCTTGCTTTGGAGGAATTCAGCCACAATGCATTGGCTTCAGAACCTGCACATTTGCCTTGTATGCCTGCCTCCGTCATGTTCCTTTATTAAGATGATCTTGCAGGGCTAATGCAATGTTTATAGTTAAATCATTTTGTCTGTCAATCAAGCATCTTGTATGTGGATTAAAATGGAAGGGGAAGGGAAAGTTGAAATGACTTGGCTGGTAAATCATGTAGAAAATCTATTCATGGTGTATGTTGCAACGTATGTGTTGCTTATGAAAGTTTAGAACAGAAAGTTTGTCCTTTTGTAAGAGCTGTTGGTTGCCCAACTCATTCCTGTTCTCCTTAAGAGTTCTGTAAGGATACACATCTTCACTCTCATGTTAAGGTTTTGGTTAAAATATCAATGTATCGTCATTACAAAAGAATTGCATCATTATATTCAAAGTCATCAAAAGCTTTACTGTGAAGGCAATATTCGTACTTTAGTAAGTCACAGCAGTCCTTAGATTGTCATTTTTGTTTCCTTCAAGATGGAGTAAGATTCTCTATCCCCGGGCTTCTGTCCGTACTCACCATCATTCACAGCACCACAGGTATGATTTCTAGTAAACCACATCACTCAAATGGCTTACAATTCTGTAACTCTCCATCATCAAGAAGTTGTGGTTCAGATCCTAGGACTGACCTGAGAATAATGTGTTTCCTGGAACTTGCCCACTTTGATGCTCAGTCTCCTCTGCACACACAAGCACTGTATCAGTCCTGCTGTGGAGGTCAGCATCCTCTTGCTCTATGTGCACGTTTGCAAACAACCCATACTTTCCATATCTAAATTCAAAATCTTTTTCTCATATACCTATCTGAACCCACATAGTCTGTGTTTCATTGCTTTCTTAGTGTAGGAGGGTCTTCTTTCTATGTGTTGCTTTTATTGGTTGAATAAAGAAAACTGCCTTGGCCTTTTGATAGGGCAAAACTTAGATAGGCGGGAAAAAGAGAACTGGATGCTGGGAGGAAGGAGGCAGACAGAGAGCCACCTGCCATGAAGCTGCCAGGTCAGACATGCTGAATCTTTCCCAGTAAGCCACGAGCTCGTGGTGATACACAGATTTAATAGAAATGGGTTGAATCAAGATGTAAGAGTTAGCCAATAAGAGGCTAGACCTAATGGGCCAGGCAGTGTTTAAATGAATACAGTTTCTTTCTGTGTAATAATTTTGGGGGTTAAGCTAGCCGGATGGCCAGGAGCTGGGTGGCAGGTCGCAGCCTGCCGTTCCTTTTACTACACTTTCTGAGCATATATGTATGTATTTCTATTTTGACACACACCATTATGGATAGGCTATGTTCCCTGTTCTCCCATAAAGGCTAAGTTCTCCTAGGACATAAGCAGAATTCCATCTGAATTTCATATGAGATGACCAATGGTGGCTTTTTCATTAGTTTACTTTAGAAAATTGGGCTTAAGAAGTAGCTTCTATAAATCAAGTTCCAAGCACTGAGCTTAGCATCAGAGAAATGTCTTATTGGACCTAAAAAGCCGATAGAGGAGAGATTAGGGATTGTTTAAAATTATAATCAATTGACCCAAATGAATATAAGGGTATAATGGAAAGAGAATACAACCAAAGAGTATAACAGAATTAACTCCTCAGTCAAGAAGAGAAAGCAATGAACTTGTGCATACCCTCTGGTGCTCAGCTCATTCTCTCTGTTCTCATATAGTTTAGAATCCCCTGTCTTGGGAATGGTGCCACCCACAGGGGATGGGTCTTCACTTCTCAATTAACATGACCAAGATAATTCTCCACAAATATGTCCACATGTCAACCTAGATAGTTCTTCACAGGGACTCCCTTCCCAGATCGTTCTAGATTATGCCAGATTGACATTGAACACTAATCATAGCAGGCCAGCACTATACCATATACACGGGTCTATAGCATGCTCAGCAGAAAACATTTCATCAGACTAATGACTTTTCAAAAAGAAAACTAGAATAATAGTCTGCAGGACATCTTAGGCTAATTCTTATTCTGAATTTGGGGGGCACTTAGGGGACTTGTGAATGGGAGTAAGTGCTTGGAGGATGGGTGGTATGTGCGTGAGGGGTGTTCTGTGTATATGGACTTCTTTGCAGATTACCTGCCTGTGGATGTATGTGTGGAGGCCAGAAGCCAGCTTCAAATATCGTCTATATTGTTCTCCACATGTATGCAGCATCTGTTCCCAGGTATCTTGCTGTTCCTTCTGGGAACAGGGAGGTTTTCCTCTCTAATTTCTCTTTAAATGGTGCTATCAAAATGCCTGTCATGTCTGAGTGTTTTCTGAGAAGTCCAAAGTATTTGCATAATGATCATATTGGGGAGACTCAGTTTCAGCTGAAATTTTCCCTTTTAGGAGATGGGTAGTTGAGCTCGGTGGTTAAGCTTCTTTTCAACTGGACCCAAATTCAGTTCTCAGCATCCATGGTGGGTATTTCACAACTACTGATAACTCCAGTTCCAGGGGATCCTACATGCACAGACCTGTTCACATATGGGAGACAACACACACACACACACACACACACACAGAATTAAAATACAGCTTTAAGATCTCTTTTACTTTGAGCCAGGTCCATGCTTGCAAGCCCAGCACTGGGGACTCTGACTCAGGAGGACAGATCATGATTTTGGGATCATTATGTGCTACATAGCAAGTCTCCAAAAGCCATAATCAGCTGAATGTGATGGCACAGACCTTCAACATCAGTACTTGGGAAGCAGAGGTAGGCAGATCTCTTTGAGTTTGAGACCAACCTAGCCTACATAAGTGAGTTCCAGACCAGCTAGGGTTACGTAGTGAGATCCTGTCTTAAAAACAAAAGGAATCAATTTTTTAAAAAGCAACCACTTTAATGCTTAAAGTTCCAAAATCTATAGCATCAGTTTCTCCAACTCCAGCATCCCATCTCACCATTTGAAATCCACTCACACAGACACGACCTTGTGATTCAATAGCTGAACCTCAGAACTGTGGAGAAACAGTTGTGATTTTGCACGGTGAGCAAGTATAACATTCCTATCAGATGAGACTGTGTTCTAGAGAGTGACAGAATCTGTGGGCAGCACAGGTGGAGGTTTGCTAGTAAAAGGGAGGTTGCACAGCACTGGAAAACTTTCCTCTAGCTGCTCCTCTCAGTCATGGACAGACAGGGCCTAGGAGAACTTGGGCATTGTCTATGTGGAAAAGATAAATCTCAGAACCTTAAAACAAAATAGAAAAATTTATCATAAAAGCCCTCAAACTTAGCTGTCATTCTACTGCTCCAGCATCATTGGAATCAGAGAGACATTTTCCTCACTCCAGAGAAGAGACTGGAAGAGTGGAAGGTGTTGTGTGCTCTTTCTACCAGACACACCACTTTACACATCCCTGTTTGTGAATGCATGCAAACATCTGTGTGTGTGCATGTTCTCACACACGTGTGCGTGCCAGTATATGTTCAAGTGAGCATATGTGTATGTGTGGAGGCCAGAAGACACCTCAGGCATTTTTCAGCCATCGTTCCCCTTTTTTTTGAGGCAGAGTCTCTCACAGGTCCAGAGGTTGCCAGGGAGGATATGTTGGCTACTCCGTGTGCCAAGGAACCCACTTTTTTCCTGCCAGTTCTGAGATTATAAGCACAAATCAGTATGCCTGGCTTTTTAACATTGGTTCTGCAATCAAATTCTCATCCTCATGCTTGCATTGGGGGCTTGGGAGATAACTCAATGGATGCCTTCTACACAAGCATAAAGAACTGTGTTTGAATCCTCAGCACACATGGAAAAGTTAGCTGTCTCTGTGGCTACCTGCGTGTCTAAAACCCACAAGTGAATTCTGGGCCTTGATTACTGCTAGCCTACCTCCAGACTTAGTGAGACCCTGCCTCGAGGAAGTAAGACAGAATATGATAGAGTAACGGACTCGACATTCTCTTGTGTGCACAGCTGCACACAAGTGTGTGCACTCACGTTCACATAATACTATATCAAATACACCACACATATATACTGGTGTACACACACCAGTAATAATAGTAGTAAACCATTTTATAGGGCAAAAGATATAAATAACCTTTGCAAAGAAACTATGCAAATGAATAATAATAAAGTTACTTAGAGCAGGAGAGCCAGGAAGGCCAGCCAGCTTCAAGGCTTACTCTGCAGCTGTAATTGATGACTGCGATGAACTACTAGTGTGTGCGGTGGTGTCTTTTCCTTTGTACATTATCTTACAGAGAGATGTAGCAGGCTCCCCACTTTCCTGGTCATGTGGATACCTCCCCCTGAACTAAATGCCCAGAATGGCAGGGAAACCCCTTTGTGTCCACAGAGCCATGAGATCGTCTACTGCCTAGAGAAATTCCAGGTTCTGATACAGTAAAAAGCCTTGGGTTCTGGGACTCCGAGCATTTGGGGCTGTATTACTCTTGCTTTCATGCTGCAGGGACCAGCCTAACTTCTCGTTTAACTGTAACTGGTTTTCAAGAAACACTTTTTCTTACAGAATGACTCACAGAATCTGAGAAAGACAAAACCATTTTTTGCTAAATCCTCTGGCACCTATCCATTCATTTATTCAGTTTGAGAAACAGGGTCTCATGCAGCACAGGCTAACTTCAAGCTCACAATGTAGTAAAATCTGGCTTCAAATGCTTTTCCTGCCCCCACCTTCCAGCTGCTGGGATTACAAACATGCACCATGACCAGCCTCGCCTGAAAACTCATCTCAGCATCCACTGCACAGAAATCAGAATAAATATGCATTTTGGGGGGCGTTTCTTCTTTTTTAATATCTTGTATGGTTTCCATTGTTCTTTTGAATAAGAACACAAAGCACCAGGTTTCATTATGACATTCATCAAACACATGTATCGTTGTCGGTGTACTTTGTTCATGTTGTATCTTCGTTATTTAGCAAGATGACATGATGTGGGATTCCTCTCTGTATTCTGTGGATACCATTGGTTAATAAAGAAACTCTTTGGCCTGCACAGGGCAGAATAGAGGTCGGCAGGGGAAACTAAACTGAATGCTGGGAGAAAAGAAGGCAGGGTCAGGGAGACACAGTGTAGCCACCAAAGGGGAAAGACATGAGCAGCCATCTGAAACCTTGTGTGTGTATATATATATATTATATATACATATATATAATATATATATGTATATATATATTATATATTATATATATATAAAATAATAGAAATGGGTTAATTTAAATATGTAAGAGCTTGCTAAGAATATGCTATAGTGATTGGCCAAGTAGTGATTAATGAATACAGTTTCTGTGTGGTTATTTTGGGAGTCTGGGCAGTTAGGAAATGAACAAGCATCCTCTTACAATAATGACATTGTCACAAAAACATGTCTTTGAGGTCAGAGCATTCACCATTAACTAATTTGTTCATTTGGGCAGGTCACATTCCCTCTCTGGGCCTTATTGTTGCTTCTTTAATGTTGTTGTTGTTGTTGCTGCTGCTGCTGCTGCTGCTGTTGCTGCTGCTGCTACTGCTGTTGGTGGTGGTGGTGGTGGTGGTGGTGGTGGTAATGATGATGATGATGATTGTGATGATGATGGTGGTAGTGATGGTTATGTGGTGATGATGGTGATGGTGATGATGGTGGTGTTGGTGTTGGTTTCTGTAGTGATGGGCTGCGGGCTGCATTCCTGCCACCTGGCTTTCGGCCGCCTGCTAGCTTATGCCCCAAAATAACAACACACAAACTATATTCATTTAAACATTGCCTGGCCCATTAGTTTCAGCCTCTTACTCACATCTTGACAAACCCATATCGAATAATCTGAGTAACACCACAAAGTGGTGTCTTAACGGGAAAGATTCAGCATGTCTTTCCCATGGTGGCTGGCTTCATGGCATCTGTCTCACTGAGGAAAGGCATGGCGATTGGCTCAGAGAGGAGAGGCATGGCGATTGCCCGAGGCATCTGCCTCACTTCCCTCTTCCTGTTCTGTCTACTCCACCCACCTAAATCCTGCCCTATCAAAAAGCCAAGGCAGTTTTCTTTATTAATTAACCAATGAAATCAACAGATTGATAGAAGACCCGCCTCCATCATTTCCCCTTTATCTGTTTAAACAAAAAGGAAAGGCTTTAACTTTAACATAGTAAAATTACATATAAAAACAGTTATCAAGTAAGAATTACAGTTACAATATTTTTATCTACTTTATCTTTTATCATAACTAAGAAAAACTATAACTATCTATTTATTCTTCTTCAGCTCCATCAAAGACTCCAGAAGGACACAATATTGCCTAAGTAAACAAGAAGTTCTAAGGACTAATTACATAAGACTATTCCTGAGGAAAGCCTGGACCTATGCATGATAGACAGTGGGTACTTGGGAAATCCCACCTCCAAAGTGTATTTCCCCAATTTGTCTGCATAACCCTAAAGTGCACCTAGCAGCTCTTAGGTTTCTCAGGGTGATCCTTGTCTTAAGGTTATTCTCTCATGGAAAAGCTCACTCTAGGAGGACTTAGCTTTGTTGTAGTGTTTGATGGTATCAGGCACCATCTAAGAATCATAAGATTTCCTAACGTAGATTCTTCATCTATCGAAAGGGGCAGTGGATTCAGAACATCCGCCCACAGTAGCTGGTGCCCAGGAAGGGGATATAAAACACAGATGCTCTGCAATCTACATAGAAACTGGACAAAGTTACCTGGCCGGTTCTGGCCTTCTATCTCCTGAACAAAGAGGAGGGTGAAACTGCGTTTTACCCCTTGCTAACAATAGCTGTGCCCACAACGGGCTCAGTGACCCTTGTCACTAAAATGAGTTGACAAAGGAGCAGACACTGGTGGCTTTTCCTGGAGGGGTGCAGAGAGGCAAGACCCACATTCATCTCTGCGTGACAGGACATGCAAATTAAAAATTAGAGCTGGCTTGCTCTCCGCAATACCCAGGTCAGCAAAGCAGTCATCAGCAAAAACAGCTTCTATTTATATAAAAGGGCACAGGAGGGGGCTCAGCTCCATTATATCTCGCGTCTTAGTTCCAGCTCCTCCGGAAACAAAGGGTTGTGGCCACAGTGCTTAGAAAGTTCACTGTGGAAATGAAAGCCACCCTGGGCCAACATCACAAACTGCTACAGACTGAGCAGGTTTAAACATCAGAAAGTTACTTCCATGCAGTCGTGAAGACTGGAAGTCTAAATCTGAGCATCCGCAGATTTGATTTCTTCTCTCCTGGGCTTATAGGTGACCATCTTTGCACGTCGTCATCACCTGGCCTTTCTTCCAGGCCAGCATGTGCCTGAGCAGTCTTTGGATGCAAAGGACACTAATTTGTCAGGTTCATGGTCAGAAGTACTGGAGACCAAGGTTTCAACATGAGTATTAGTGAGAGCCACAATTCAGTCAAATCTCATTGGTTAGGAATATGGGAGCATGAGGGAGAAGATTCAGTTCACAAAGACTGTGTCATTACAGCACAGCATGGCGAAACACACTATGACATCAGCACTTAGGAGGTGACGGCAGGAAGATCAAGATTTCAAAGCTACCCTCAGATACAAAGGAAGTGTGAGGCTAAGAACATGGCATAAGCAGAGATGACCAAAAGACTCTGTTTCAAAAAAAGGCTGAAGGCAAGTTCTGACACAAGGGGTGTCCTGTAGCCCACATGTACACACTACAGTTTCTTAAAGTGCCTGCTCTCACACATCCCAGCACATGTGCGTGCATGTGTTTGTGTATGTGCATGTGCACACACACACACAGATAGATTTAAAAATAATTAATTCCTTCTGAACGCCTGGCACTCATGGTACCTACACACGTCGGCTGGATTCTATCACTTTGTGAAATATTCTCTCTGCTTGATAGCCTGATGCCAACCCTAATTCTCTTCTACCTCTTTATCTAAAGAGTTCTTTATCGGACCTCTAAAGCTCCCACTAACTTACCTTCAGGCAATCTCATCCTTCAAGGCAAACAAAGCAAGGTCACCTTACAGATTTGTATCTAGAACACACACATCCCTTAAGGATTTTGTACCTGTACAATGTCTGTAATAAGGATATCGCACATATACAATGTCTGTAATGTTTATATTGTACATGCACAATGTCTATAACTAAACATAGCTTTGCCTATGGGAATATTCCCTTCCCTGTATTCCCAGGCTCCTGTGTGACAAGCCCATGTTTCTGTCTGCTCAGACTTCTGATCCTTCATTCCATTTTCAACTTCTCTCAAATATTGTGAAAAACCATCAGCAAATCCTGTTGTCTTAGCCTTAAAGAATACATCCAAAATGGGCAGTTGTGGCACACACTTTTAATCCCAGCACTCTGGAGGCAGAGGCAGGTGGCTCTCTGTGAGTTTGAGATCAGCCTGGTCTAGTACAACTAGAGCTGTTACACAGAGAAACCCTATCTTGGAAAAAAAAATACACCCAAACTCCAGTCCTTTTCCCTCTGGTTACCGTGATCCCGTGGGGCATTAGCTTCTCCCATTTGGTTTATGGCACCGTTTCTTTTTCAAAAGAATCATTGTATTTTTAATTATCATTTGTGTGTGTGTATGAACGTCTGTGTGGGGGCATGTGCACATGAGTGCAGGCATTTGAGGAGGCCAGAAGAAGGCTTTGGATCCCCTGGAACTAGAATCAAAGGTGGTTGGGAACAGTCAGCCCCACGCTGGTGCTGGGAACTGAACTTGGTTTTTCTGAAAGAGCAGTAAATGCTTAACTTCTGAGCCAGCGCTCCCAGCCACACCAGCTCCTTATCCGCACTTCCTGCTTGTTTACCATCCAGTCGTTTATTCTTTCAAAGTACCCAGAATCATCTTCTTAATCCTGGGCCAGAGTCTGCCACTCTTCTGCTGAGCCCCTCCAGTATTTCCCCAAACAGAGAGACAGCAGAGGGCCTGGCGCTGACCAGGTGCCACTCAATCTGACTGCTGTGTCTGTGACCCCCACTCTTCTTATCTTCCCTTCTCTCCTCTCTCTGTTATCCCCTGTCTGTCCCTGGTTCCTGGGTAAGTTCTCTCCCCTCTCCATCATCCCCTGCCTGTCCCTGGTTCCTAGGTAAAGCTTCTCCCCTCTCCATCAGACACTGATTCCTAAGTTCTCTCTCCCTTCTCCATCATCCCCTGCCTGCTTCTGGTTTCTACGTAAATTCTTTCCCCTCCTCATCAGCTCCTGCTTGTCCCTGGTACCTAGGTAAGAGCTCTGCCTCTCCATCAGCCCCTGCCTGCGCCTGGTTCCTAGGTAAGTTCTCTCTCCTTCTCATCAGCCCCTGCCTGCGCCTGGTTCCTAAGTAAGTTCTCTCTCCTTCTCATCAGCCCCTGCCTGCCCCTGGTTCTTAGGTAAGTTTTCTCCCCTCTCCGTCAGCCCCTGGTTCCTAAGTAAGGACTCTCTCTTCTATACCTGCTTATATTTTCTCCTCTAAAATCACATTATCCCCCACAGCCATGTGACTTAATCCCATTGTCCATCAATGTCTCAAGTCTTTGAGGGCTTCCACAACCAATCTCTGTAAAGGAGCCTGCCAGCTCCCTCCTTGTTACTCCATGGCCCCTTCTTCTGCTTTTTTCTGGAAGGAAACAATTGTCCTTCCATCACACTGTGTACTTTACTCCTCATTTGCTTATGGCCAGACTTTCTTCATTAACAGGTGATCAGCAATTTTCAATTTTAGTTGCAGCATGGATCCTCATAGACCATTATTAGAAGTTTAATAAATGTTTGACAGAAACCAGATCTAGAAGAGTCACTTTCCCTTGTGGGTGTGGCCACTGACAGTTTCCCCATGCCCCGATGACCCACACCCATAGGAATCTGGGCAGCAATAACTGACTTCGGAGATTATAAAAATAGTCCAGTGGACATAAAAATGGGAGGGAAATGTATTAGGTTCACAGAGGGAATTGAAGAGAAGAATGGGATAGGTATACTTAGGATATGTTTTACACATGTATGAAGTGTTCAAAGAATAAATAGCATATTGACAAAAGGTAAACGTGTTCATGAATGGAAAATAATAAGGTGTCTTAATTATAAATTATGAAATATTTTATGTGCATCTGTCAAATTCTGTGCATCTTCCAGTCAATTCTTTAAATGCCCCTTGAATGAAGAATTATCTTATTCTCTGTATCTACAGCTTTTCCCCCAAAGTTAAAGTTTAATAAATGTAGTTGAGGCTAAAGATCAGTCATTGATAAACTCATTCAGATCCGAGGGACATAAGCTCTCGCTGTCTTCAGCAGCATGACCTCATAGCAAGGCAGATGGCTTGAGCTCCCTGGTGTGTGTTTTTGTGAACAAGAAGCCACAGCACAGATACTTGTCTATTTTTCCTCACTAACATATGCAGAAGGCAGTTCATGAATGTCAACGCTGGACACTGGTGTCCAGCAGTTTCCTCTTTGTTTTTTTTTTTGTTTGTTTGTTTGTTTGTGTTTGAGACACGATCCCACATGGTCCTCAAACCTGGTGTGTATCTGAGGATGGTCTTGAACTTCAGATCCTCCTTCCTCCTGAATGTGGGAACTGCAGGTGTATACCCTTTTATGTGATTCTAGGAATCAAATCCAGAACTTCCTGCCCATTAGGCAACCACTCCACCAGCTGAACGACGTCAACAGTCCTGAATTATTCTTACCCATTTGTAATATTATCTTATTCTTGCTTTAACTATAAAGTCATTCCTTTTCGGTTCCTGACCAGCTGTTCTTGAAGGGGAGGGGGCATGGAAGACATAACAGACAATCCCCCATTGTGTGCACGCAGCACTACCCGCCCAACCAGCCAGCCTGGGCTGGGGCACTCAACCAGAACCGCAGTTAGTATGCTTTGAACTTGCGGCTGTTGTGCCTTCGAAAGCCACCTGAGCAGAGGGTGGCAGACTATGGCCCTTTTCTGCAGGCCAGTTCCCCCATGCTAGATTACAAAGGAAAGTTTGCTTCATTGCTAACATTGTTCACATCCTGGAATGAGAAATCACATTCCCACAGAGCCTGGACTCTGCTTTTCTGATGCAGGCTTCTCCTTCCCTCTTCTGAGAGAAGAAAAGTGTGTTGTGAACTTCTCTAGCCACCAGATTACTCTGTTCTTCAATTATAAAGAAAAAAATCTATTCGAAATCTGTGCTTTGGCATTAGGGTGTAATAAGATAACTCTAACTAGGATTGTGAAAAATATCTTATGATGTCTGGGGAGAGCAGTAGTTGTTCTAAAAGGAGGCTCCTGAAGGGTCAACCCTGATGATTTAGACTCAGAACCAAAATGGCTTGCTTTAGTACTGATAGAAAAACAGAAATGGAGACTACAGTAGAAACTCTGCTGTGATAAAAATCCGAGAGCCAGAATCCAGCAGTAGCTCCAGTACTAAGCAAGCCATATGAGCCAGCCCTGGATATCCTGAACCTCATTTTAGGTCACCATTTTCCAAGTGACTAATTCTAAAAGTTGGAGTAAGCCTCAATACCTAGAAGTCTCTATTTCCCCATTTTCCCAGAGAACAGCATCTGAGACTTGTGAAGTAGTAAGGATGAGAAATGTAAAAATCTAAACTCCAGGGTGTGATTACAAAGTGACTGACCACTCAACAACTCAGTAATTCCCACCCAATGCCTTTGTTACAGCTACATTGATTCTAAGTCTGTGCATACTCTTCCATTTGAAGCGGAACATCTTTCTTCTGCTGGATAGCTATCCAACCCATCATTGGTTTTGCGAAGCTGGCAGGATGTCTTATATATAGCTCCATTCACAAAATCTGATGGAATTTGTGTCTTCAGTATCACCTGTTTCTATAGAAGTGAGGCCACTAACGTGCATTGACTAAGCTTTCTGAGCTTGCAATTAAAGACAGAACACTTAGATGTGAGCAACAAAATAGACTACAGTTTGTTCACTCATTCCCATCCTCCTCCATTCATCATCCCGCCAGCACATGGGCACACTCGCTTTGTGTGAATGGAAGCAGAGCAGACCTCTGTGTTCTGATGTATGTGGGGCTGCTCCCTCAGAGCGCTGAACATCATGTCCTAATCTGATGACCTGGTTATTGGCAGCACACCTCAAGACATCTTGCCTAAGCAGAATCATAACCTCCTTTCATGTACATTTCTCATCCCCACTGTTTAAATGACTGGAGAATTTAGCAGATAACAGACACCCACCAAAGAAATGCAGCTTGAAACTGGGTGGCTGGCAGGATACTGAACACTTTGCTACAAGCGATCCCATTTCTTTATCCTAATATGTCTGAGATTTGGCATCTTGTACCTCGCCTGTAGATGAGGATAGAGTGATGTGTTTATGTCATAACAAGTGATGCATCTGGTGGAGGGTATGGACACCCAGCCTTCCATCATTGAATTCCCAGGAATCAGTACTCTGATAACCTCAGCTGAGATCTAGAGCTAACCTACTGGCCACTTTCCAACCGTCGGCTCCTGTCCCCAATGTTAAGGTTTAGGAAGCAGAAGAATAAAAAACCTTGAGAGAAGTACACAGTAGAATTGTACTTCATATCAGAAGTTTATTGGTGTCAATCCTAGGGTTTGAAGCACAGTTTAAACCCCAGCAACATGAAGCAAGATATCTTCTTTAAGGTCTTTTGGGAGGAGGTGGGGAGGCATCGCCCTGCATGAAATAGATGAATTCCCTTTATATTACTAACTTAGTTGGCAGGTCCTATGTACTGCCATTTGGAAGAAGGAGCCTAGACTGAGCAGAGAACACTCATAAAGCAGTTGGGGAGTTCTAGAGAGCAGTGTGGGATGTGTTTTGTGGCCAGTGAGACACCCTGTTGCCAGGCTGTCATTAATCCCTGGGCAGCAGAGTGGCTGGGTGTGTTCTATAGCATGTGCAGCCCTCTCTGCCTAGGACCAGGTCACCTAGGAGACCTGTTTCCAAAAGAGACAGGTTCCCTACCTATGTGACATGATATCCACATGATGTCACAGCCACCATCCTCTATGGGACTCTAGAATACTCAACGAATACTTGAATGTCTTATTAGAGCCAGTCCCTTCATTTTGAGTCTCTCTACAGTACACCACTACCTCAGTTTCAGATTAGAAACCATGGCTGGAAAATAGTCAACTCTATGGTCAGAAAACAATCAATCATTCCTTAAGGCTTAGATGAAGGAGCAAGACCTGAATCCCCATAGGTTTATATAGACCAACTAGATTTCTTTGTAATCCAGAGTATATAATGTTCCTTTCTAGTCTAGTTTTGATACTTACCCTTCTTGGCATCACTGTGACAAATAGCTGGGGAAAGCAGTTTGATTTGTTTTGGAACACAGTTTCACAGCTCCATGGTTTCTGGGCTGTGCTAAAACAGACTGTGGTGGGGAGGAGATGGGGGTGAAGTTGCTCCTTTCATGATGAACCTAAACTAGGATGGGCAGGAAAGGTTACTGAGCAGGCAGAACCTCCAATATATGCCTTATTCCCTCCAGCTGAGCTCCACTCCTAAAAGCTTCCAGGTAACACTGCCTGCTCAGGACCAGACCTTCAGATACCAGGCTATGAGGGGCATTTCAATTTTAAACCAGAACACAAGTTTTTGTTTGTTTATTTGTTTTTAGTTTTTGGTGTTTTTTCCCCCATCACTATAGAAATGCCTCTGAACCACTTCATGATAATTTTAGAGGCTTGCCTATACTGCCCTTTCCCGAAAACACATACCTGGTATCCTGTCCTCTGCCTAAGGACATATTCCCAAGGTAGTCTGGGTCTTCCCATCACCTCTCGCTAGTTTGTCAACTCCTAGTAGGTATCTAAGATGTTTAGCAACTTTGGAGCAGGGTCTTCACGGCAGGTACCAGATCTAGGTGGGAAAATGAGGGGGAGCTACTGTTTGCGGGTCCGTGCAGGCTGAAGGAAGCTCCCTCAAGCCAGGTTTATGTTACCGCCTATCCCAGAGGCTTCTCTCACTACTCAGGACAGAACACAGTCACCCAGACCTCACCGAGTCCTATCTGGTCTGCAAGTAGGACCGACTCCTCTGCCTTTGTGTCTGTATTCCACTTCCCCACAAGACTTATGTGTGTGTCTCCTGGTGTGTGCTGAAGCCCAGACACAGTAGAAGCCAAGGGAGCCTGCTGACTACCTTGTCCCTTCAGCATCTGCCCAGTGGGCCCAGGTACACCAGGCTGGCAGGTGGTCCGCATTCTCAGTGGCAGCTTTGCTGGAGAGTGATACCAAACCAACTTTGTTCTTTAGCAACTGACATTCAAACGCCATGATGGAATGAGTCAATGCCTTTCATGAAATTACTTTTAAATAGCTCACAGTCCTATGTCTCAACACAGAATTTAGCTAAAATCCCCAATATCCATGCAGCTGGCCCTCTCTCTGATCTTTGGGGAAGAAATTGTGGCCTTTACAATGATCCTACTGTCTTTCATCATTACACCTGGGAGGCCGACACTTGGTTGAAGCTATGTCTAGACAGATTGTATCATGATCCTTAACACCAGTGTGATGGTTAATTGTGTCATCTTGATGGGGCATGAAATCAACTAAGAGACATGCCTTGGGAAGTTATTTCCAGGAAAGATTAACTGAAGTGAGAAGACCCTTCTCAGAGCTGGTGGAATCTTTAGAAGATGCCCCAGATACAAAGAAGCCATTTCTTCCTTTGCATCTTATTGAGGAGTGCATCTATCCTGCCATTGCTGCCGCTGCCACCATCCTTCTGTGCCACTGGAACCCAGGATACTCCATCTTTCAGTGTTGACTGAAGACTAGAGACTCAGCAGGAGTCTTCCAGGCCATTGATGCCAGATTGGGAGTGCTGAGGCTTCCAAAGTCTCAAACTAAAAAGCCACCAGGTTCTCAGCCTTTCTAGCATGATGTCAGACACTGCTGGACTACCCAGCCTATCATAGAAGACATTCTAAAAAATTTCCTTTCATAACATATATGCATTCCATGGCTCTGTCTCCTGAGACTCAGATTTTTCACTTGCCTACCTGCCACCCCCAGACAGTATGAAGGGGGCGATGAGCAGTAGGTCCAGTGCCATCAAAGGCAAGAGGAGATACAAAGAAATTTCCCCCAGAGGTAGCCTAGCAGGCGCAGACCATTTTCCTGCCTTATCTCTGAAGGTGAGAGACAAGCCGGGATTGTGGGTCTCTCAATAAAGGTTTTATCCAATCAAACTACACATCAGAGCATGACAACAGAAAGTTACATGGATCACTAAGTAGAAGGGACATGGGATCAGCCAGGGCCAAGATAAAGGATAGGATAAAAGGACAGGTTTCCCAAGAGACTTAGCTGGGACATGCTGCCTTGTGAACATGGGTAACAGCTCAATCCACTGAACTCATGCGGGGTTCCACTGGCTTATCATACATCTAGTTAGCAAAGGCCAAAGACATGGATGACACATAGCATAAACCGAGGGAAGCCATGAACAGCTCTTGAGAAATGCAGTCTTTCCATTGGGCTAATAGACAAACGTGTTTCCCTCTTGACATTTTGGTTCCCTAGAAGACAATCCTCAGGCAGGAATTCTCATTAAAAATGAATTACTGAGGGAGTAGTCCTAGATGAGACACATAAGAAGATCAAGTGTCTTGATGGACCAGGAAAGAAATGAGCAAGGACATGGTCTCCGTGGAGACAAACCTCAGCTTGGTGGGCAAGGAGTCCTGGAGCTTGAGCCATACATAACCTGTAGGCAGTCCCACTGGGAAGAGACAAGGCTAGCCATTTGTACCAAGCTCAAACAGTTGACAGCCTCTGAAACCAGGCACTTCCTGCCTTTTAGACCAAGAGAAGTTTCTGGAAGCCTTATTGGGGGTGTGGAGAAGTTGGCTACTGTGGCTGCAGGATGGACACACTGGCACAAATTGGCTCTAAAGAAGACCCTGAACACATCCATGAGGTATTCTGCCTCCACAAATGTAAACAAAAATGTTCAACACAGGTGGTCCTTATCCTGCTAATCCTTCTGACCCCACCTGTGTAGAGGAACCAACTCTCTGGAGGACAGCCTGAGTCCTGTATAAAACAAAAGCCCAGAGCTGGTATCTCAATTCTTTCCTTCTGGCCTGGCTTCTTAGACTCCTGCTAATGGTCTGCCCCTTTGATGCCAACCTGAGCTCTCAGTTCAGAATCAGTTCTTCAATTCCAGGCCATGGCTGGTAGTTCCTTAAGCTTCTGTCAGTCTGAGGCTGGAGGTGGTGTGTGTGAGAGAGAGAAGCATCCATAACTTTAGGCTCCCCCATTCCAAGCCCGCCTACTACTAAGAAAGTGCCCATGACCACTTTTCAAGCAGAAAGAGTGAGCCAGTCTTTCATCTGAAAGTTTAAGAGAAAAATCTTCCCCTAATACCCTCACTGTCACACCCAGAAATTAGTATTTTACAGTTGTTTATTTCACAGATACCAAATAGAAAGTATTGTTTTTATATTTTAAAAAAAAGAACCTATTTTTAGCTGGCAAAGGGAACAAGATGATATATGCTCCAGCTGTCAACTGTCTTTTAAAATGTATGTAGTGCACTGGAACTCATAAATATTTAAAAGGACTAACTAATTATCTGAAGCTCCCTGGTCCACTTTTAAAATGATCATTTCCATAGGGAGCCAGGAGCATTTGTTCATTGTCAAGTGTCCAGATGGGATTATCATACTGGAAAACTTAGCTCCCCTGCTTGGTACTGTTTCTGTCACTTTTTGACCCAGTATCCATTCCTTAATTCTTCATCTTCCCCACATCTATAACCCCCTTCTTCACCCACCTTATGTCTTTGTCTCCCTCCAACATCTTCATCACCCAACATACCTTCATCACCCTTGGTGGTTTGCAATACCACAAATTTGCCAGGTTTGCCAAAATAGCTGTATTATAAACATCTCCAGACAGAGGCTTTGTCTGACCTGGGAAGGTCATAAGCAAAGACAAAGGAGACAATGACATGTTACCTTTCTCCGAGTCATCAAGAATATCGAGGCAAAGACTGGGAGGAGGATTCTGCTACTTGGGATACCCTAAGAACACACACGTGTACACACACACACACACACACACACACACACACACACACACACAGCTCATACATAAGAGATTTTCCCAGATGAGAGATGATGACAATGTAGTAAAATAGAAACATAAAATTTTATCCAAGCTACTTATGGATCTTACTGTGCAGCTTTCTTTCTTCGTGTGTGTGTGTGTGTGTGTGTGTGTGTGAAGGAATGGGGTGTGTACACAGGTGCCTGCTTATACACTTACACATTGTGTGTGTGTGTGCACACATATGTGTTGGTATGCAAGCACGTGTATATGCATGTTTATCTATTTGTGTGTGGATATCTGTGTTTATAGGTACATATACACGTGGATGTGTGCCTGTTTGTGTGAGCCTGAGGTTGATATCAGGTATCATTGCCAGTTACTCTCCACCTCACATAATGAGGCAGCGTCTCGTAATGAACTAGGAACTCACCGCTTTGGCTGGTATAGCAGCCAGCTTGCTCCAGAGAACCCCTGTCTCCACCTCCCTTACACTGGGATTGCACGTGAGCCACACCCACTCACGTAGCCTTTCATATGGGCTCTGGGGATCCAAACTCCAGTGCTCATACTTGTACTGTAAGTGCTTCGCTCGCTGATCCATCTCCCAAGCTGGCTGTGCAGTTGTCATCAATATATTACAAAGCAAAGCTCATAATCCTTACCTTGTAGCTTGGTGTAGAGAAGGAGGGATACTGTTGGAAGCATTGCTGGGAAGCAACAGCAGCGCCTCACCCACGAGGAGCTTCGTAATTGGTAGTGATTATGATTTTTATCTCGCCGTTTTAAAGTAGCAACTCATTCTACATTATTTCAAAAATGCTCTTACGTTAATTTATAAAGTCTTCTCACCCTGAATATGGTGAGTGAATTTTAAATGTTGCATTTTCTAGGCAATTCAATGTCAACATTATTAAAGCAGATGATAATTTAAGCCCACGTTACCGGTGGTCTTCAGGTCTGCAAAAACATGTAGACCTGCCAGCTATTATTAGACCACAGAGCAGGCCCTCATCAAGCAAGTTTGTTCTGTATTGATCTTCCCTGTCTTTTCCACTTTGCATGTAATTTCTCGGGACAGACATGGTGTGCTTGTTGTAAAGGCTCCTTGTGGAAAGCGGTTTCCAAACTGATGCTCATTTATACACCAGATAACCGAGCTTGGTAGAACTTGCAAATACTCAAAGGTTCTGTTTCTGGGTCATAGGGAAGACAATCTATCATAAAAGTATTACAATTAAAAAATCACCTAGAAAAACTCAGATGAGAAATAATCAACATGATTTTAGTGCATAACAGGGGTCTGAGTCATATGAACATCAAGGAACCTAGGGGAGAAAGGCGCTGAAATCAAACATGAATAGGCGGTGGAGTTCCGTATGCTTCCTGTGAACCCGGAGTCTCCACAGCTGAGAGGGAGAGCTTTAACGGCAAAATGTTGTCAGGAGAGAAGGCTGTGGTGTGACACTAAGAACACTATCCACTGTGAGAAAGTGTTTCTTCTTCAGTAATATGACAGACCAGCGCCCCCCCCCCAGCATGGCACCTCTATTTTTGTCTGCTTTTCTGTGAAATCTGAAAAGGGATTAAAAGAATTCCCTGAAAATGCATGGTTAAATATTCATGTTTAAGTATGTAGTACTTACTCATGGAGGTTTAGGCTTGAACTGTTCAGGAGGGATAGGCAGAGGGACTGGCGGGATCAGTCTAAACAGCATCATGCCAGGCTAAATACCATCGGCACCACACAAAATTCTTTCAGCTGTAAACTTGCTGAAACTTTGCAGAATACAAAATACTGAAACGCCACGAGAAAAAGCCAGCAAAGTAAGCAGAAGAGTGGAGGCCACTCATATGTAAAAATAACAGAAATAAAACCTGTCTAAGATCACTCGTGGGGAAAGAATAAAGAATAGACACCACCGAACACTTATGGATAATTTAAATGCCACCTACCCATCCCAGCTCAGTGCACCCTCCTGCCTCTAGGAGTATTCTATGGTGTAGTGTTTAGCATCACAAAACAGACTGACAAGAAGCAGAAAGCAACTGTACAGGAGAAACATGGCAACCATATCCTTGGCCAGCTGACCCCAAATCAGCAATGACAAGTCTTGTCAGTAGGAGGTTATAGGTGGGATGGGATGGGATAAGATGGTATGGGTGACATTTTATGGTGAGGGATGGGACAGGATCAGAGTGTAAGGCAAATTAACCCTTTATCTGCCACACTGCTCTTTCTCAGAATGTTGTCATTGCAACAGAAATGGAATCTGTGGCTTCCCAAGTGTTAGGTTTAGGTAGAAATATATATATATATATATATCACATCACATAATTGTATAATATGCAATACAGTATGTATTTGTGTGTATATGTATGCAGAGGAACATAATTACATAATATGTAAGGTATATCTACCTTACAGCTGCTAAGGTAACTACAACCTCATGGAGAAATGGAAAATTTTGAGCAGCGGATAGAGAGAGTAAAGATAAATTTGGAATTGCTGAAAACAGTTGGGAGATAGAATGAAGGCAGGCCAGTGGAGCAAGGAGCAAGCCAGACTGGTAGTGACTCATGCCGACTATCCCAGCGCTCTCAGGATAGGGCAGAAGGATAAGGAGTTCAGGTCAGCTTCAGCTGGGCAGTGAACTTGAGGATAGTTTAAGCTACAGGAGATTATCTCCTAAAAGCCCACTTTCCTGAAAGAGAGAGAGAGAGAGAGAGAGAGAGAGAGAGAGAGAGAGAGAGAGGGAGGGAGGGAGGGAGGGAGGGAGGGAGGGAGGGAGGGAGGGAGGGATCACAGTCCAGAAAAATGGCTCAGCCGGTGAAGATGACTTCTGCCAAGCCTGACAATCAAGTTGGTCCCCAGATGCCACAGTATGACAGGAGAGAACAGGCCTTGACCACTGCAAGTTGTCTCCCCCCCGCACACGTGCACCACAAGGAGTTGTGTTCCTACTTCAAACAAAATAAGTGGCAAACTAAACACAGAATACAGCACAAGGTTTTTGGTACTACGTAACGCCTTCTGGGGACTGTGACCCGGAAAATCTCCATGAGGATCCTGCCTTGCTTCAAAGAACACTTCCAAATCAAGAAGAGATTTTACTCTCAAAATCAATCACACGGGTCACTGAGATGGCGGGGAGGGGAGATTGCCAGGGCCAAGTCTGGTGACCTGAGTTCGATGCCCTGGACCATTATGGAGGAAGGAGCGAACAAGCTCCTGCAAGTTTTACTCTGACCTCTACAGGCCTGCTGTGGCACACAGCCCTGCCCCCTCTCCCCACAAATGCATGCATAATACATACATGCATACATACATACACTTACATACTTACATGCAATGGTGTGAAAAAATCAATTACAACTGGTGAAACAATCTAATTAGAATATATGATTTGCAGAGGTTCTTCTCACAAATTTACACAATAGTCATATGAAGTCGTATTACTACCCGAGAAATGGAAAATAAAGCATCAAGATGCAAATGAACACCCACTAAAATATCTAAAACAAGAATTTTGATAATTAAAACTTGACAAGAATGTGGAATAATGCAGCATTTTCCAAAAATGACAGTAATTAATTCTAACACAAGCATACCTATGCCTGTATGTAAATCACATATGTGACTATGCCTGTATGTATATCACACATGTGATTATGCTTGTATGCATATCAATATGTGACTATGCCTGTATGTATATCACATATAATGTGACTATGTCTGTATGTATATCACATGTAATGTGACTATGTCTTTATGTATATCACATATGTGACTAATTGCAGATATTTCTGTACTTCTGTATTTATTCTGTACTTATTCTGTGTGCCACAGCAGACTTGTAGAGATCAGAGTAAAATCTGCAGGAGTTTCTTCACTCCTTCCACCATTAAGGCCCAAGGTATCAGAACAGCAGCTACCTAGTAACCTCACAAGACCCATCATTCTAAAGAATAATAGAGTTGGGAGATGATACATCATGAAAAATTTAAATAAACTCAGCTAAATGTTGAAAGATCAGATAGATAGCTTGGCTTGGTGGCTCATGTGTGTAGTCACCATACCTGTGAGGCTAAGGCAGGAAATCGCTGTGAGTTTGCAGCCAGCCATTTCTTCATACTGACTCTCAGCCCAGCAGGGGAAGTGGAGAGAGTGGCATACCACCTGAAAAAGAAATTTTTTAAAAAATCAATTAAAGACCAAATATGACTTTGAACCAAATACCTCAAACATAGAGAATACTATGGCTCATTCTACTTAATTTTAAAATAGAAAAAGTCACATATGGTGTTGATGCCAAAACACTGACAGTTTGGGGAGTTAGGAGGGAGGGATATTTGGAAGGGGCCACAACAATGCATGGGCTTCTCAGTGCTGGGCTACACCTAACACCAAGTAGCAAGCTCTCTGTGTGTACTTTTCTGTATTTTCTGGTGATATGATGAATTTTAAAAAGGATGCTGTGATGCAGTTGAGAATTTAAAAAAAAAATGAAATAAATATAGATGCCTTTCCGTCTGTTAGTGATGAATAAATTTATGGTGCATAGCTAATGAGGAATAAGTCAGTCATTTGAGAGCAGAGACACTGAGATAGATCAGTTACAGAAGTGGAAAATATGAAAAGTTATCAAATATGAAAATGTGACTCCACCTTATCCTAAAAGAGTTTCAAACCATGACTTCTTTTCAGGTTGCTTTTGGGTAAATAAAAATCCTTGGACAGTTTAAAAAGTCTTTCTTGAAACTTCCAAGCAACCTGAATCAGCTTGGAAATTTATTTTCCCTTGCTTTCAGAGGGTCACCTGTATGAGGGATGCCTACCTAGCCAGGAATGTGCCCTTTATTTGGTAACCTGGGGGAAAGGGTGTATGCTACAAAATAAGTAAAAACATTCTCTCACATGCCTGTGACATGAGATGCTCTAAAACACCCTTTCATATATTTAATTTATTTTTCTTATCTTTAAAACCTTTTTATTTGGGCAAAAATTGAAACTTAAGGAAAAGTTGCAATTAAGATTCAAATAACTCGAGAATCCCTGTCTCCAAAAACCAAAACAAACAAAGAAAGAAAGAAGGTTCAAATAACTCCCATATACCTGTATTCAGCAGGTGACCAGGTTTTATACTATTTAACTTTATCCTTCTCCCCCACCCCCAAACACTTGAGGATAAATCCTTTTCCCTGAGTGTTCTTCAGTGTGTACATCTAAGAATAAGACAACCCTCTTGTAAACACAGTATCATTACAACACCGGGGATTCAGTGTGGATGCAGCACAGTTTATTTCCCTCCAGGAATATGTGGGATAGTGCTAGAATTGCTATCTCTATTTTTTTTAATGTTTCTATTTGTTTGGAAAATGTTTGCTAATAAGAATTAGACATTTGAACTTTCGGAATTACCTTATGTTGTGATTTTTTCTGTGTAAAACACGTAGTGAAACTTTTTTTTCTTGTAAGTCAAGTTTATTTTATTTTTTAAGATATATTTATTTTTATTTTATTTGTGTGGGTTGTTTGCCTCTTTGCCTGTATGTACACCACATATATGTGGTACCCACAGATGCCAGAAGAAGGCATCAGTTCCTACTGGAACTGGACTTACAGAGAGCTTCCATGTGGGTGATTAGAACTAAACCTAGGTCCTCTACAAGAAAAACAAGTCCTTTAACTTCTCACTCATCTCTCAAGCCCCTACTTGAATTAATAATACTAAGTAAAACAGAACTTAATAGAGAGTGTAATCCTTAATGGTTGGCTTTGTTGTCATGTTTGGGACCTGGCCAATTGCCAGTGCAATTCAGTGTTCACCATGATAGATTTAGTCATACATTATGAAGACTAAAAATGCAAGTGTCATGAAACAAAATGCAATTAATGATTGCATTTATGTGAGTTAAAGTTACATGGATATGTACATGTGTCTTCATGTGTATGAACACACATATGCAGTGAAGTCCCCTGATGACAACCAATAGGAGACAGTCCTGGAGGTAAGCTGAGGGAGGGTCAGAGGAGAAGTTTGGGGAGACTGATGCTGATCCACCACCCAAAGTAGCAGCGATGGTTTCTCCACACAGCAAACAACTCTTTTTCATTCAGGATATCGAACAATGTAAATCTGGTAAAAGAAGGAAGACAGGAAGGAGAAGGAGGAAGATGGGGAGGAGGAGAAAGGGGGAGGAGGAGAACAGACACAGAGAAGGAAGAGGTAAAGGAGAAGGAAATGAGCATTGGAAGGGTGAGGAAGAGGATAAGTAAGGAGGAGGAAGAAGAGGAGGATGAGGAGGAGGAAGATGAGGAGGAGGAGGAAGAAGAGGAGGATGAGGAGGAGGAGGAGACAGGTAAAGAAGGAGGAGAGGAAAATGGAGGAGGAGAACACCAAGGAAAGGAAGAAGGAAGGGGAAGAGGGGGAAAATGAGGAGCAAGAACACCAAGCCTGGGCTTCCCCTAGTCCACACGGCTTCCTGAGGAGAGCAGCTGCTGAGAGTGTCTATGTCATCTTCCCAGGTTGTGTGGTCAGCCTCTCTGTTACCCAGATGAACAGCCGAGGAAAGAGAGGTGCTTCTGCATGATCTCTATAAACTGTGAGATAACGGAATGGAGGAGCTTCAGTGAAGATGAAAGTAGGATGATCAGATTGACAATGGCAGAGCAGATGAGCAAAGGTTAAAATTACACTGTGGGCCACTCTTAGGAGCATGTAGGAGACAGGGAGCTGAAAACAGAGGGATAATGGTGGATACAGGTCTTGACTGACCTACAGTTCCCTGGAGTCTATGTTTAGTCATTAACAATAGAAATACTATCACTACTAAGTAACTAATGGTAAGGTCTGATACATGTGTAGCAGAGTGCCAGAGAGGCAGGGGAGACAGTGACAGTTAGCACTCCATAAGGATGAAGTAATAGTGCTGTGAACTAATCAGAGGCGTGGTGTGGGAGGTCTATCTGTCTATGTGTTGCTTTTATTGGTTAATGAATAAAGAAAACTGCTTTGAGCCTATGGCAGGGAAGAACAGAACTAGATGGGGAAGGCTAGGCTGTATGCTGGGAGAAAGAAGGGCAGAGTTAGAGAGAAGCCATGGAGCTGCCAGAGACAGATGCTGGGAACTTTAGCTGGTAAGCCACAGCCACATGGTGATACACAAATTAATAGAAATGGGTTAAATTAGTATGTAAGAGTTAACCAATAAGAAGCTAGACCTAATGGGCCAAGCAGTGATTTAATTAATACAGTTTCCATGTGATTATTTTGGGTCTTAGCTAGCCGAACGACTGTGAACCAACAAGCGGCCTCCTTCCAACAGAGGCATACACACATCTGAAATAGAAATAGAGAGGAAAGCTGGCAAGCTGAGTTCTCTAGAATAACTTCTAGCTCATCTTGTGGCTAAATAACAGCACTTATTAGTATTGTAGACAAATAATAGCAGATAAAATATTTTAAAAATAAATTTTATATATATATATTATAGAGAGAGATTATATGTGAGCATGTGTGTATCTATGTCTAATTATACCTGAGTGTTTGTTTTATGGCTTATGTTTCCATAAACATTTTGTTTCTTCAGTGTTCTATGACCCACATATTGTCCTTTCAACATTTAAAGTTTGTTTAAATGGTTTTTAAAACTTTCTTGGAATACTGGAAGAAAAGAAAGAAGTCTATAGAGACTGGTGTTTGGAGTGCAGGCTGTGTTCTCTGCATCCCACCTCTGAAGAATAGTCTAGATCACTGCTTGCTGAGTGATTGGCAGACTGGGGCCCCCTGGGAGCTCAGCCTCCTAGGCAGTTAGATTCACTCTCTTTGGGAAGCCTGGGGCTAGGAGGCAATATTTAGAACAATACTTGATGTAAAATACCAAGAAGAATCGTTAGTGAAAGAGAACAGTGAGAGGCAGAACTCAGCAGATCCTCAAACTCAAGGGACCATGACAGGTGGAAATAGAATTACTTGTGAAACCTTAGGGAACTCCTGGCTTGTCCCAAGTCCCCAGGATGCAGAGGGGCAAGGAACAAATGCTGCAAGCTAGCAGTAATGAATGTTGATTATTAAGTGTTGTAGACAAGTCTCTCTCCCTTTGTCTCTCTCTCTATGAGAGAGACAGAGAGACAGAGACACAGAGAGAGACAGTGAAAGAGAGAAAATACAACTCAGGTGTTGTGTTTCAGGAACTGTTCACCTTGCTTTTGAGAGTCTCTCACCAACCTGGAAGTCACCACTTAGGCTCCAGTCCCCAGGGATCTGCCTTCCTCAACCTCCATAGTTCTGGGGTAACAACTGAACACCACCATCTGGTATACTTGAGGTGGGATTTGGGAATTGAGTTCAAGTCCCTCTTGTTGCAAGGCAAGCACTTCACTGACTGGCACCTCCCCAGCCTCAGGTAAATCTTATTTTTTTAGTTTTTATTTTTTCAGTTATTCTTTCATACATTACATCCTGATTGCTATTTCCCCTTCCTCTTCTCCTCCAGTCCCTCTGTCCATCTCTCTGCCCCTACCATCCACTCCTCCTCCTTTTCTCTTCAGAAAGGCAGGCCTCCCATGGATAGCAACCAAACATGGCATGTCAAGTTGCAGTACAACTAGGTACTGCCCCTCATATTAAGATGAGGTGACCCAGTGGGAGGGAAAGGACCCCAAGAGCTTGCCAAAGGTTCAGAGACAGTCCCTGCTCCACTGTTAGAAGTCCTGTAAGAAGAGAAATCTACACATATGTACAGAGGACCTAGGTCAGATGCATACAGGCTCCATGATTGTCACTTCAATATCTGTGAGCCCCTATGAACCTATCAGTTGATTCTGTGGGTTTTATTGCACTAATATTCTGCTATACTCATAGATCATCGTCTATCCAATTGTCATGAGAGAGGCTTCATCTAGCAACTGATGGAAACAAAGCAGAACCCCACAGCCAAACATTAGGTGGAGTTTGGGGAATCCTGTGGAAGAGGAGAAAGAAAGACTTGTAGGAGCCAGAGGGGTCAAGGACACCACAAGAAAATCTTTGTTTCCATTTTTAAGAATGGTTCTTTGTGAAATATCCATTTGTGGGGAAAGAAAAACACAAAGGCAGAGTTCACCTTGCCTGAAGGTGGCCCTGGTCCTTTCATTCCACTGACCTTGCTTCTCACTTGCTTCTGCTTCTTTGATTATACAGATGTTCAAGGATGCACATGATAGCCCCCTTTACTGGCCACACCTCCATCTTCCACTCACAGAAGACTCACACAGCAGAGCATTTTGAAGCAGAAAGCCTTCTTACAGATCTCTATGTACATCAAGACAGTTGAACAGTCCCATAAGGAAATATTAAGTGCTTGTATCGGTTACTTTTAATTGCTACAATGCAATACCATGACCAAAAGTTGTTGACAGAGGTTTTTGTTCTGCCAGATCCTGCAGCCATTCAGTCCCAAAGAAATACACAGAGTACACAGAGTTCTAAATTAACCATAAACTGGTTGGCCTATTAGCTCAGGCTTTTTATTAACTTTCTTACATCTTATATTAGCCCATTATGCTTGTCTAAGTTAGTCATGTGACTTGGTATCTTTCATCAGCAAGACATTCTCATCTTGCTTCCTCTGCTTCTGGGTGATGACTGCAGACTGAATCTTTCCTCTTCTCAGAATTTTCCTGTTCTTATTGCCCTGCCTATTCTTCCTGCCTGGTCACTCCGCCTATACTTCCTGCCTGGCTACTGGACAATCAGCATTTTATTAAACAAGTACAAGAAACAAATCTTCCTAGGGTAAAACCATTGTCCCACAGCAAAATGTCACTTCTAGAGGAGGTCATTTTGGTTTCTGGTTCCAGAAGGAGAACTGGTGATGGGAACAGGAAGCTGCAGCAGAGAACTGTGAGATTACATTATCAAACATAAGAATTAGGTAGAAAGACTGAACTGGAAGTGGGACAAGGCTACTAACTCTTGAAGACCCACTCTCTACCCTGCCGCCCCTCTGTTCTATAAACTCCCCAAAATTGTCACCAACTAGGGACCAAGGATTCAAGCAACTGAGCCCATGGGAGGCGAGGGGGCAATTCATATTCATTCCACCACAGAGCTATATTAGAATTTTAATCAGGAAAATCTATGATTTAGCATTATCCTGAGAATAAGAGATGTGTGCACCCAAAGGGTATGCTATGCAATTGTGCTTGTAATAGGAAAAGTATAAGCAAGATAACTGCCAATAAGGAGAGACATTCTTACATTGAAGGATGCCATCTCACCATTAAAATCACAAGGGGATCAGCTACTTACATGTTCTGACAGGAAAATCTTCAGTATGCATGCTGTTATATAAAAATAAGCCAAGTAGTTGGGTCTTTAATCACACCACTTGGGAGACAGAAGTAGGTAGAACTCTGTAAACTCAAGGCCAACCTAGACTATACTGTGAGTTTCAGGCCAGTCAGGGCTACAAAGTGAGACTGTGTTGTAGGAGGCCACTTGTGTGTTTCCAGCTGCTCAGCCCCAACATAATCAAACATAAACCATATTATTTGCAATCCTGTTTGGCCAATAACTTAGGCGTATTTATAGCTACCTAACTCATATCTTAAATTAATCCATCTCCATTAATCTGTGTATTGCCATGTGGCTGTGGCTTACCAGGCAAAGTTCCTACTGGCATCTGTCTCTGGTGGGGATACATGGTGTCTCCTGACTCCGCCCTCTTTCTCCCAACATTCAGCCTAGCTTTTCCTACCTAGTTCTGTTCTGCCCTGCCATAGGCTCAAAGAAGTTCCTTATTAATCAATGATAATCACAGCATACAGAGGGAAATCCCACATCAAGACTCTGTCTCAAACAAACAAGTTATCACACACTTAGCATTTGTAGATTCTTAGTTAAAATAGCAACAAAACAGAGAAATATCTGTAATACATATTACGCATGACTTAACAGATAGCTCGAATCATCTACCCTCTTCAATCTTTCTCCAGCTCTTCTTAATTTATTCCAATGTAATTTGCATATATGAATATGAAAACTAAAGAACAAAGTTCAAAGGCATTGTGTAAATGAGCACACTACACACACACATGCCATGCAGACTGAGGATTTGAAGAGTTCACTATCCCAGAATGCTTTTTAATTTCTATTTCTTTTTTTGTTTTCTTTAGGACAAAGTCAATTATCACGGGCTGACCTTGAACTCTCTATATAGCTGAGTGTAACTCTGAACTTCTGATCTTCCTACCTACATCTCCCATGGTCTGGGTGTGTGTCACATGTCTGGTTTAGAATGTTTCTTTATGGGCTTTTCCAGTTATCCCTATCTGTGACCAACCAGTGGCTCATTGCTCTTGCTTCCAGCCCCAAACATTTCCGAGCCTGTATTTTGAGTTGCATACAGATGGAATCAGGCACTGTGCACTTTTCTGTTTCTGAGTTCTTTCACTCATACAACACATTTGGGATTCGTGCATGTTGCCCTGTGTGTCAGTAGGCCTTCCTCTCCATCACTGTGTACCACTCCAGTGGGAGACGTTCTAGCATTTGTTTGGCCATTATCCTGTTGATGGACGCTTGGGTTGTTTCCAAAATTTTTGTGAAAGCTTCATTAATTTTTGCAAACAAGCTGCCCCATCTGTTTTGCCCTCTTTCTGTTCCCAACAGCCCCCTCCATGCTACTCCCTCTCCAGACTTTGCCCAAGCCCAGATGTCATTCCTGACCACAGGAAACCTCATTACCACTTTTCTCTATTTGGCTCCCTCCATATAACTTAAATTTAAAGTCAAACTTAACTTTAAAATAACTTAAAACAACACACAGGTGCAGCGCCAGGACCCACCATTTCCCAGTGGCAGAACTCCATAGCCTAAATGGAAACCTAGAGAAAAACAAAGATAACATTAGGCATTCCCCTGCATGCAACTTGCCTGTACTATGTTGGGTATACACATAGAATATTCACTTCATGTAGCCTTCATAGGAGGCCAGCAGTGTGATGACATATACACCTTTATCAACAACAACATCATTACTTTGGTGCCAGCTCTGAGCTGGAGGCTCATACTAGAATTCCACAGGTGCTTTCATACCTAACTAGCTATTATGACCTAAGAAACTGCCTTGGTTTTAATGTATACAAAATCAAACTATTAGTTCTTATTGATGTTTGGAGTTTAGGGAAGACATAGTCCATTGTGCTGTCAGAAGCATAATAATAAATATTATTTATTAGCACATTTAATTTTGTCAAATTCACTACTTTGCATTTAATTCTACAGGTTTCCACTATCAACCATCATCCTCTGATCATTTCAAAGCATTATGACCACATAACAGGCATTTACTAATGGTTATTTTTTTCCTTGATAAGCAAGTGTCATGATAACAGGGACTTTGCATCTTGGTAAGTACCTTATTCTCATCCCTATAAGAATGCCCATTCAGTAGGCTTCCAGTATGTATTTATGAGTGCACTCATGAGCTTGGATAACACTTGCTTAGTCATGGATAACACTGAGACTTAATGCTACCAATCACAAGTTGAAGATCCAAAGTCCATCCTCCTTCCATCTGTTTACATGTCTGCCTTAGTGTGGCCAGAAGTGACGCCCCTTCTGCTCAACAGACCATCTAATGACTTGGAGTTTAGGAACATTCTTCCTTCTCCTAAGATGACACTCCTCAGCAAAGTCAGAGCCCCTCCAACTAGGTAGAAAAGAACCTCAGCTAAAAGTCCTTCTGCTGAGCACCCAACAGCTTCTTTTTTACTGTAGGCAGCATTTAATTCAGATGAGAAGCGACATCCACATCCTGACGGCTCAGCTTCCAGCAAAAGGCTAGTGACAAGTTCCATTACACAGAAGGATGAGCCAGGTGTCCTAGAAAACCTCCAGCCTCTCAACTCCCATCTACCTAATTAGATTCTCTTTGCAGAGCTGCTGGGTTCCTTCCTCTGTGGCAAGCTCTGAATTCTGCTCTTAAAATGTGTGATACTTCGAGGATGCTCTTCTGCAATGGCAGAGTGGAAGTTGGGGACCACGGCATAGCAGAGGTCAGTTGACAAGAAGGAGAAAGGGAAGAGGATTTGGGAGATGAAGAGCTGAGCATAAAATCAACCCATCTCCAACCTTAGCAAAACATGTCTTTAACCTCAATTCCATGTGTGTGAGTGTGGTGTACATGTGTGTATGTATGCATGTTCTTGCGTGTGTAGGAACTTACTCAAGTGTATGTTTTCATGGAAGCCTGGGGTTGATATTTTTCCTAATGCTCTCCACATTATGTGCTGAGGCAGGCCCTCTTCCTGTCCTCAGTGTTCTAGCTAACCAGCTTGTCCAAGGGTCCTGTCTCCACCGTGTCTACTTGGTCCATGCATTCTGGGAATCCAGCCCAGTTTTCACTATTACAGAAATGTTTTACCACCAGAGCTGTCTCTCCAGCCCCCAGGATTCATTCTGTTTAAAGGCACCAAAGACCAAGCTTTATTTTGACAGGGTTCTGAAGAGAGGTCCCATAATGGAGAGAAAGCCATGGAAACAGGAAGCCAGAGCATGAAGCAGGCTAATCAAATGTCATCAACACTCCTGGAAACAGAGAGAAAAATAGAAGTGGGCTGAGGTAATAAACCCTCAAAGTCCCCAATGCCAGAAGTGACGTGATTCCTCCACCTCCTAGAGGTTCCGTAACTTTAACAAACAATAACATCAACTAGGGACCAAGTGTTCAAATACCTGACCCAATGGGAGACATTTCTCATTGGAAACATGCTCCTCTTACAGTCTGAAGGCCACTTGGTTGTGTATTTAAGGAGCATTAAATGAAACTGTTATTAACCCTAGACACCTTGACCTTCATTTCCTTCCTGGTTGTCCAGGAAGTGGGAGAGATACTTTAGATCTTTCTCCAGCAAAGAGAACTTGATGAGAAACTATGACAATAATGGAGACTCAAATTAGTCCAGAGAAAGGCTAGGTTTATCAAGGCCTTTGTTATTGATGACAATAAGCTGACATTAAAATGTGTGTGTACATGTACATGTGACTGTATGCATAAACATATATATACATGTAAGTACATATGTATGCAAGCGTGTATGCATGCATGAGTGTCTGCATGCATGTGTACCTATGTATACGCCTCTGTATCTATGTATACACATGGGCATGTGTGTATATGCATACATGTGCATGTGTGTATGCTAGAGCAAACCACATACATTTAGAAAGTTTCCTTAAGCTTTCAAAGCAGAAAGGAGGGTCCCGTGGTCCACATCAAACTCAACACAAGGAAAAATTAATAACATTCTTGTGACAATGACACATATTCTCCCATAAAAAAAACAAGCTTTACTTAATGGCTAATGAGAAATAGTTCAGAAAATCTAACCCCTGGAAAGAACGTGCTTTGCATCGGAAGATTCTTATGTGGCTTCTATCGCCACCAAGAGAACTCAGCTTTCCGCCAATCACACTACTGAACAAATACATCCTTAGTAAGAACTAATACCTCAAGGTGGGTTAAGTTGGAGCAACTCAGACATCAGTCCTATTGGCAGGTGTACATTTAAGGGTTTTGTAGCACACTCAAGGAGAAGTGGGACTCCTGCTGGCTAAGAAGGATTGTAGACTAGAGTGGCCCCTTCCTTGTTAATCACCATTGAGAAGCTGAACTAAAGCATCCCAAGGACATAACATAGATTACCATTAAGTGGTATCTTGTGACTCATAAGGTAAAGCTACAGAGTCGAGTAAACCAATTAACTTAAGATAAAAAGGAAAGAAGAAGCTGTCATAAGGGACCTAAGTCCTCCAGTGAAGGAAGCTTTTCTGTAGATTTGGTTTCAGGGCATTCCATGTGAGGCTTGAGGGTAGAGGCTATCAGATGACCAAGATGAAAAAAAAAAAGCAGGAATGATGTATATATACTACATATCGAGGTCCTGAGTGGTCAGAATGTTCTGGCAGCTGCAGGAACTAGGGAGTCTTAAGCAGGGAAAATAAAAGAGGGAGCTCACCGAAAAGGAACTTTCTGGTTCTAACAACCATTCCTGACCCTCCCTATTCTTTGCAGTAATTGCCTTGGCCTGTGAGCACTGGAAAGTTGAGTCGTGGTTGTGTGAAGAGAGGGACCTGAGATTGGATGTGACAAAGCACCAGAGACATATTCAACCTCCATCCCACTATGGTCCTCAGCCAAGTTTTCCAGTGTGCATATTGGAACTGCAATAGTACTGAAGCCCAAAACTTGAAGTGGCCTCTGGGGTTTGAAGCCCTCTGTCCCACCTTTCATAAGGCTCTTTTGAGAAAGAATAACAGGGGCTGGAGAGATGGCTCAGAGGTTAAGAGCACTGGCTGCTCTTCCAGAAGACCTGAGTTCAATTCTCAGCAACCACATGGTGGCTCACAGCCATCTGTAACGAGATCTGGTGCCATCTTCCAGCTTGGAGACATACATGTAAGAAGAACGCTGTATTCATAGCAAACACACAAATCATTTTTTTAAAAAGAGAGAAAGAATAACAATCCGGTAGAGCAAGGCATGCTAGCTCACACTGAAAAGGCAAGGACTCGGGAGGAACTCTGTAGCACGAGATAAGCTGCAAATTCCAAGCTATCCTGGGCTAACGAGTGAGACTCTGTCTCAAAATTAATCAAAGCAACTTCAGACACCCTCCCCACAAAATGACGCTGCTGGTTAAAGTCAAAGCATCCCTGTATCACTTTCATCCAAGAAGGAGCTTTCAGTCCAACTCTAAGTCGAGTTGGGTTGCTGTCTCTTTCAAAGACCCTGCCATGGTAGAAGTGGAGAGAACTCACACAAAAACAGGCAGAGAGAAACATCTGAGTGCCGGAGTAAATGGAAGCTACCTATTTTTGCCAAGATAATCCCCACATTTCCACTTGGTGGGGGGAATGGTGCTTCAAACCTTCACAGAGCCATCCTAAGTCACGACAGAAGGGCTTCTCTTTCCAATTGAATCAGGATCAAATGTCAAGTTCGTCTCCTGGCACTTAAGCAACTGCTAGTCATTAAGGAAGAGATAGCACACACCCAGGCATGTGATAATGACGGATTACCATTTGTAATTGATGTGGTGTCACTTCAGTATACCGTCTTCCGTTTTTATTCACGGAGCAAGGCTGAGCATCCATCACGGTTGCAAGTAGACTGCTTCTAAGGGCAGAAATGCATTGTTCAAAGGCAATGTGCATGCATCTCCTGTGGCTAACAGAAGCTAGGAGGGTGTGGGGAAGAACAGTAGGAGATTAGCGCACTCAAGCTGAGATTCTCCTCCCCCGAACTTGTGGGTGGCTTTGGCATATGCTCCTGACATCTCAGAGTCTATGCTCTTCACACACAAAGTGGAGGCTGTGTGGGATTCGTGTCACGATAGGTTAGAAAGGGAACCCATGAAAACCTGGCTCTTGGCCACCTAGAAAATTCCAAGAAAGCTTATTCTAATAATCCTCAGTACTCACTTAGAAAATGGATGGGATTGAAAAGAGGAAAAAGTGTCTCTCATTATGTAACCCCCTTTCCAAGTCTCTGGGTCCAGCCTTGCCAGCGCTACCAATCCAGGCTCGGGCTCCCATTCTCAGGAGCCCAACTACAAGCAATAGGTCATGGTGAGAAGTTGAGCAAGGAGACTCAGCCAGTGGAGCCATCCTAGGAAGAGAAACAAAGAAGTGTAGTTACCTTCAGGTCCGTCTCTGGTTTAGGTTTAAACAGAGGGCAAGAATATACACTTAGTAGTATATACTACTAAGTGGCTCTGATCAAGATGTGACCCTGCCCATCATGTGACATAACTGGGCCAGCTCCTGGGTCTGACATGTCAAAAACACGTAGAACAATATTTACTGAAGACAAATTCCTTCTCTTGCTGGCACAGGCTTCAGGGTTTTCCTTCTCAAGAACATGAGACCCCTGGGGAAACTCCCGTTCTTTGGGAACCATTGTTTGATAGTGTGATAACCAAGTGGAGAGACACAATCGTCTCTTTAGGTCATCATCACTGACTCCAGTCAAGATGACTACACGCTGCCTTAGTCAGGGTTTCTATTGTTGTAATGAGACACCACAACCACGGCAAATCTTATAAGGAAAACATTTAATTGGGGCTGGTTTACAGTTCAGAGATGTAGCCCAATATCATCACTATGTCTGCATGCAGGCAGACATAGTACTGACTACATCTTGACCAGAAAACAACAGGGAGTGGACTGAGGCACTGGGCTTGGGCACGTATGAGACCTCAAAGCCCACCCCCACGGGGACACACTTCCTCCAACAATGCCATACGTACTCCAACAAAGGCATACTTCCTAGTAGTACCACTCCCTAGGAGCTTATGGGGGCCAATTACAGTCAAATTATCACCCATGCCTATATATATTATGCCTATAATAGCATTTCAGGGACAAATTTTGTAAAAATTCAAGTAAGATGGAAAGTAAAACTAGTGACATGAAGTGTGCTTTCCCACGTTTTGAATCCCCCAGGCAAAGCCACTAAAAAAACAGGACCATGTGACGCATTCAAGACATTTCTTCATCATTGCACTGGTTGGGTTTTGTCAACTTGACACAAACTCGAATCATTTGGGAAGAAGGACTTCTTCCTGTCAATTGAGAAGATGCCTCTGTAAGATTGGCCTGTAGGCAAGTAAGCTGTGGCGGCCGCACTTACATTCGCCATTACAAGATGGCGCCGAGGGCTAAAGTAAACAAGTATGTGGCGCGAACTTTTCGCGCCACATCTGCCTGGCAACAGGTTTCCACCAATCCTTTTCTGCCACGTCACCTAATCAGTAGACACGCCCCGTCCTCCTCTATATAAGCCGCCACCCAGCCCGGCTCGGAGCCCCCTGCTTCCAGCTCTCCCTCAACCAAGCAGCGCTTCATTAAAGTGTGATCAGAGAAGAATCCTGTGTCGGTGGTGATCTTTCCCTGCTGGTCAGGGCTCGCTCGCCGCAGCTGGTGCCGAAACCCGGGAACTTCGGCGGACACACGCGGGGGGTCGAAGAGGATTCAGAACTCTACACACGAAGCGGTCGGCGCCGGTAAGTATCCTCAGGTATGCTTCTTGGAGGAATTAGTCCTTTGTGGTTTGCACTAGCAGTGGTTGTTTTTGCTGTAGTGGTTTATGCCTTTTGCATTTTTATCCGTTGTCATAGACCAGGAGAGGAGTGTCTCTGCTGCAACATCTAAAGCGAAAGTAAGTCCGTGGCAGATAAGGCGATTTTTCTGCCCTTTTGTAAGCCTCTTGTAGAAAAGTAAGCAAAGATGGGAAACGATCAGTCTGTCTCCAGTGTATGCGATTTTGTAGATCCCATACAGCGGTTACTCCAGGAGAGAGGATTGAAAATCTCGAAATCCACCATAAAGGTGATTGTCGGGGATATTGATCGCTCGGCTCCGTGGTTTGCGGTGTCTGGGGATCTAAATCTGCATTGCTGGAGAAAGCTAGGCAAAGATTTGGAGGCAGCAAAGGAACAGGGGCAATTAAAGAAGGGGACTTATCCTTTTTGGAGATTAGTACACTCCTGTTTAAAAGACGGAAAAAATGTAGAGGAGTTAAGAGAAGGAAGGAAAATGTTGGCAAGACACCAGGACAGCCTTTCAGAAGCAGGTTCAAAGACAGAGGAGGATACAGAAGAAAAGTGCACGGTAATAAGGAACAAAAAAGGAGAAAAGAAAGATATAAAAGAAAAAGAGGATCCTAAGATAAATAAACCTTCAGCACCTCCCCTGTATCCGGTGCTGGATGAATTCGCAGCCTTGCGGCTGGCTGAAGAGGAGCTGGTAGAGGCAGAGGAGGAGAGCTTAGAGGAGGAAGATGCACGTTATGAGGAGGAGAGATATGGGCCAGCTCTAAAAGTGCCCACTAGAGAGTTTCCCCCTCCTTACGTGCAGCCCAGGAGTAGCTGCCATTTCATCGACAGGGGCACTCTTGCGCAGTTAGCTGTGCATTATCCACCTTCAGTGGTGGTATTTCCTGTTTTTGAGGATCAAAATCAACAAAGATATCATGAGCCAGTCCCTTATAAAGAGTTAAAAGATTTAGTGGAAGCGGCAAAGACTTATGGAGCTAATGCGCAGTATACCCGCACATTACTGACTCGGTTGACCACCAGAGCTATGACACCAACAGATTGGTGGGAAATTGCTAGAGCATGCCTTTCTACAGGTCAATATCTAGATTATAGATCTATAGTGGTAGAAGCTGCTCACACTCAGGCTCGAGTAAATGCGCAAACGCCAAATCGAGCTCCCTGGAATGCAGACATGTTATTAGGGCAAGGGCAATGGACGGCTAATCAAACAGCCTATCCAGTGGAGGTTTATCAACAGATTAATGAAATTTACACAAGAGCATGGAAAATGATACCAAAAAGAGGTGAAGTGACAGGCAACCTTACTAAAATTATTCAAGGCCCTACTGAACCTTTTTCGGAGTTTGTGGCTCGCATGATGGAAGCCGCAGGGAAGGTGTTTGGTGAAGCCGAAGAAGCTATGCCTTTGGTTCAGCAGTTAGTGTTTGAACAGGCTACTAAAGAATGTAAGAGAGCCATCATGCCATGGAAAAATAAAGGACTGGATGCTTGGCTTAAGGCCTGCCGAGAGATAGGCGGCCCTCTAACTAATGCTGGCCTAGCGGCTGCTATGCTAGCAGTCTCCAGGGGGCAGGGAAGATCAGGTACCTGCTTTAATTGCGGGAAGCCGGGGCATGTACGAAAAAATTGCCCCCAAGGCACACATAAAAAGAGCCAAGGTCAGAGACAGCCGGGCACATGCCCGCGGTGCAAAAAGGGAAAACACTGGGCAAATGAGTGTCGATCCGTAAAGGATATCAATGGACAGCCCATACCTAATGCAACATCAGCCATGTCAAAAAACGGGCAGAAGGGCCCACTACCCCAGGGCCCGAGAATTTATGGGGCAATTCAGGAGCCAAACATGAGACCACCCCAGTCATCAGAAGGGCCACCACAGGCTCCGCAGGGTTGGACCTCCGTGCCACCACCGGATTGGTACTGACTCAGAGTATGGGTGTTCAAGCTATAGACACAGATATGTCAGGACCTCTAGAGGAAGGAACAGTGGGATTAGTTTTAGGAAGATCCTCTAGTACTCTTAGAGGGTTATTAGTGCTACCTGGAGTGATCGACCCTGACTACAAAGGCATTATTAAGGTAATGTGTCATTCTCCGTTTGGCATCATTTCGATTGCACCCGGAGATCGTATTGCACAATTGTTAATTCTTCGATCAGACCATGAAAAATTTCCCTCTTATGAGAAAGAGAGGGGCAAGCGAGGGTTCGGCTCCTCTGGGGTTGAACTAGCATGCTTGTCTATAGGACTTGATGATCGCCCCATGTGTACCCTAGAAATAGAAGGAAAGCTCTTTACGGGCCTATTGGATACCAGAGCGGACAGAAGTGTGATGCGTAAACAGGATTGGCCGAAGAGGTGGCCGTTACAGACGGCTGCACAAACCTTACAGGGTCTAGGATACAAAAATACTCCAGATATGAGTGCTAAGCAATTGCATTGGAGGATGGAACACAGTCAAGGCACTTTTCAGCCTTTTGTCATAGACCTTCCTTTAAATTTATGGGGAAGGGATGTACAACAACAATTAAAATTGATAATTACCAATGATTATTCTCAAGTGAGTAAAGATGTCATGAAGGCACAAGGCTTTGTACCAGGAAAAGGGCTGGGGGCTCGCCTTCAAGGACGAAGTGATCCCGTGTTGCCCACTCCCAAATCTGATCGGAAGGGCTTGGGTTTTTCCTAGGGGCCACTGATGATGCGTTACGCATCCCCTGGGGCACAGATACACCCATTTGGGTGCCTCAGTGGCCCCTGTCTATGGAAAAGCTCCAGGCCGCACACATATTAGTTAAAGAACAACTTCAGCTTGGTCATATTGAACCTTCTGTGTCTCCTTGGAATTCCCCTATTTTCATCATAAAAAAGAAGTCAGGAAAATGGAGGCTGCTGCATGACCTTAGAGCAGTTAATGCACAAATGCAACTCATGGGATCTGTCCAAAGAGGGTTGCCTCTTTTAAGTGCTTTACCAAGAGATTGGCCTGTTTTTGCCATAGATGTTAAGGATTGCTTCTTTTCTATACCCTTGCATGTTTTAGATAAACATCGTTTTGCATTTACTGTTCCTTCTATAAATCATGAACAGCCTGATGAACGCTATCAATGGAAGGTTTTACCACAGGGTATGGCCAACAGTCCCACCATGTGCCAGCTATACGTGAATCAGGCGTTACAACCAGTGAGACGTAGTTTTCCAAAAGTTAGGCTGATCCATTACATGGATGATATCCTATTGGCAGCAAAACAAGAGCATATGCTAGAACGGGCATTAGTTGCCCTGGAGGCATCCTTAAAACAAAAGGGGCTGATTATTGCCGCCGATAAGATTCAAAAGACAAGTATTATAGAGTTTTTAGGAGCCCGTGTTACCCCAAAACAGATTTTTCCACAAAAAATTTGCATTCGTACATCACATTTACGCACTTTAAATGATTTTCAAAAGTTGCTCGGAGATATAAATTGGCTGAGAGGATATCTCCCCATTACCCGTGAAGCTTTGCAGCCGTTGTTCTCAATATTAGAAGGAAATCCTGATGTAACGTCACCTAGAGAGCTTACACCCAAGGGAAAAGAAGCATTAAAGATAGTGGAAAAGGCCATAGAACAAGCGCAGGTTCTTCGGTTTGATCCAGAACAACCATTATTGCTTTGCATTCTGCGCACTGTTGGTCATCCTACTGGAGTATTGTGGCAGACAGGCCCGATTTGGTGGATACATGGTCATACACTTGGTTCGCGCACGTTAAGCTATTATCCTGATTTAGTGGCACAACAGGCATTATTGGGAGTGAGGTTCAGCTTGACCTCCTTTGGCAAAATGCCAGAGAAGTTAATATTGCCCTATACCAAAGATCAAATTGAGGTTTTGACAGGGACTACGGATGATTGGGCCGTATTGATTTCCTCATATTCAGGCGTTATTGATAATCATTATCCGTCTGATAAATTGCTGTCCTTTATGGCACAGAATGTTGTATATTTTCCAAAGATTACCAGTGCTTCTCCTTTGAATAATGGCTTGACTATTTTTACTGATGGGTCCAAAACTGGAATTGGAGCCTATATGGTATATGGCTCCCCGCCTGTTACTCTGAAATTTCGCTCTGGAGCACCCCAAGTCGTGGAGTGTCAAGTAGTGTTGGAGGTCTTTAAGGCCTTTCCCCATCAGCCTTTTAATTTGTATTCTGATTCATGCTATGTAGTTAATGCTGTAAAACATCTGGAAGTGGCTGCATATGTTAAACCTAGTAGCATGGTTGCATCTTTGTTATTACAAATTCAGAATTGTATAATTCAACGTGCTAAACCATTTTTTATCGGTCATATTAGAGCTCATTCCGGTCTTCCTGGACCTATGACTAAAGCTAATGATATGGTTGATAGGGCTACCAGGGAAATGGCTTTAGTTGCCCTGGATCCTATGCAATCGGCTGAACAATTTCATAGAAAGTTTCATGTGCCTGCAAATACCCTTCGCCTTAAGTTTAATATTACTCGCGACCAAGCGCGTGAGATAGTTAAACAATGTTCCTCCTGTGTGATTTTTCATCATCCGCCTCATATTGGGGTTAATCCACGTGGGTTAAAGCCACTTACCCTTTGGCAGATGGATGTTACTCATGTTTCAGAATTTGGCAAACAAAAATATTTGCATGTTTCTGTGGACACTTGTTCAGGTGTTATACATGCCACCCCGTTATGTGGTGAAAAGGTCCTTAACGTAAGGACCCATTGCCTAGAAGCCTGGGCTGCTTGGGGCAAGCCTTATTCTTTAAAAACTGATAATGGCCCGGCATATGCCTCTAAAAGTTTTCAACAGTTCTGCTCTATTTTTGAAATTAATCATACTACTGGTTTGCCCTATAATCCACAAGGACAAGGCATCGTGGAAAGGGCTAACCGCACCATTAAGGAATTGCTTCAAAAACAAAAAGGGGGAATAGCCGAGGGCGCATCCCCGCGAGATAGAATATCTCTCGCTCTCTTTACATTTAATTTTTTGACCTTGGATTCCAATGGCTGTTCAGCCGCGGAAAGACATATGGACCACAGACACAGAAATACAGAATTAGTAAAATGGAAGGATGTAATTGATAACAAATGGTATGGACCGGACCCTGTGATACAGAGGTCCAGGGGAGCTGTTTGTGTCTTTCCTCAGAATCGGCCAGATCCGGTGTGGATCCCTACCAGACTGACAAGGATCGTGACAACACTGGAACAGCCTGACGAAGAGCAAGGAGATGTTGCTGCTCCTGATCCTGTTGGTGAACCTGCCGGTTCCAGTTGAATCTGAAGAATCTTATTTCTGGGCTGTGGCCCGTACATGGCCCATTCCAATTCCTGTTCACAATGAGTCCACAATATTGCCACAATTTTTTGTTGATAGTTGCCAATTGAACTTAGTTTGCAAAAAGGTGGATGCTCAGGAACAAAAATTTAATCAAACTGTAGTGCCCCTAGCAGGAACTTTATGTTTTACCACAAATCAGAGCACTTCTATCTCAGACTGCATCTTGCTAGATGCTATGAATCTTACTGTAGCTAGAGATCCATTTTTAGAAGATACCCCTAATTTTTTGAGAAAGGCCATTAGCGTAGCCCTGCCTCAGGTCAGATCTGGAGCTAAATCTGGATCTGGCTCCTATTTCGGTTCCAATGATACTGTTAATGTTACCACTTATGGGATCAGTTGCAACCTTACAACGCCCAATTGGGTACAGGTTAGCAAGGTTAATAATAGTGATTCACAGGTTGGCAATAGTAATCATACTAGTAATAATATTTTTTCTTGGTCTGTCCCTAGATGCTCTGGTAATGATTTGAGCTATCCCCCTGAATTTGTGGATTGCAGAGGACGATATGATAAGTTTTACAATAATTCTGGATGGGTTCTTAGGAATCTTAACCATTTTAAGGTTAAAAGAAAACTTATGATAAAGGTTGGATCACCCTTTACACCATGGATACTTATGAATTCCAGAGGAGCTATAACTGAGTTGTCTCCATTTGCTACATTTGTTCGCTCTGGAATAATTATGTTAAATAATTATACAGGGATTATGAATCACACTTCTAAAGAAATTAATATAACTAGTGTAGAGAAAAAACATAATACTACTCTACGGCAAACCAGAGTTTGCCTGGATCCTCCCTTTGTCTGGCTTTTGTTTAATACTACAGGGAGTTCAAATAATACTGCAGTTGATTGCAAGAAGGATAATTGCTCTCTGTCACAATGTTGGAATTTCTACCATTCAGGTGCGATTGTTATGCGCATCCCTACCTTTGTGTTTTTGCCTGTAAAAGCCAATCCTAAGAACTTCCCATTAGCCACCCTGGTTCGCCGGAAAAGGGATTTTGGCATTACAGCAACTATTGTGACGGCTATTGCAGTGTCTGCTGCTGCAGCTGTTACTGCAGGAGTAGCTATGGCCAATCAAGTTCAGACAGTTACTTTTATCAATTCCGTGGTTCAAAAAACCTCGGACGCTATGTATATACAAGAAAAGATTAACCATCAATTAATGTCAGGTATTTTATTGTTAAATAAGAGAGTTGATTTGGTGGAAAGAAATATGTTAAAAATGTTTGATATAGTTACCTTTGGTTGTGTAGATCGTACTAAGCATTTGTGTGTTACCCCCTATACTGCTACCCTTAATGAATCCCGAGCGATTTCTCAATATCTAAATGGCAATTGGACAAGGGAATTGGAACAATTGCAAGCAAATTTTAGTTTGAAGATTTTGGCTTTGAATCAAACCCAGGCGACGATGGTTTCGCTGGGGGAATTTACAGATTGGCTGGTAGATACCTTTTCATATATTAAGGAATGGGCAGGGGTTGGCGTGCTAGGATTAATATTAACTTCGGGAGTGATATTGGCGTTGTTTCTGATTCTAAGGCTGATTCGGGTAAGGAAACGGGAAAAGGTGGCCATTGCTCGTGCCCTCGCAGCCTTGGAGGCCGGTAACTCCCCCCAAGCTTGGATCAGCATCTTACAGGACTCCTGACCCTAATCCCTGCTTTTGCACCCGAAGGCCATTGAGCCATTGCACTCGGAAAGAGGGATCGATGAGGTTCCCCTGAATCTGGGGATGTGTTGTCCTGGACAGGAGGTTTTGCACCTAAGAGTGCACTGAGTAGATCCACTCAGGAGATCATGACCTTATGCATATGGGTAGTCCCGCTTATTTTTCCCATCCCTGAGAAAAACGGGACATGTCTACATTTTCAGGGTAAGGTCCTCTGACCTCAGCCTTGACTGTCTTTTAAATTTCATAAAATTAAAAGGGGGGAACTGTGGCGGCCGCACTTACATTCGCCATTACAAGATGGCGCCGAGGGCTAAAGTAAACAAGTATGTGGCGCGAACTTTTCGCGCCACATCTGCCTGGCAACAGGTTTCCACCAATCCTTTTCTGCCACGTCACCTAATCAGTAGACACGCCCCGTCCTCCTCTATATAAGCCGCCACCCAGCCCGGCTCGGAGCCCCCTGCTTCCAGCTCTCCCTCAACCAAGCAGCGCTTCATTAAAGTGTGATCAGAGAAGAATCCTGTGTCGGTGGTGATCTTTCCCTGCTGGTCAGGGCTCGCTCGCCGCAGTAAGCAAAACACAAATCTTGATTAATGATTGATGAGAGAGGGCCCAGTTCACTGGAGGTGGGGGTGTCACCCCTGGGCAGGTGGTCCTAAGAGGTATAAGAAAGCACTGAGCAGGTGACGCAGAGCTAGCCAGTGAGCAGCACTCCCCTGCAACCTTTGCTTTGGGTCCTCCTCTAACTACCCTTCCTCACAGACTCAGACATGAAGTAAATAAACCCTCTCCTCCCCAAGTTACTTTTCTTAATGGTGTTCAACACAATAGAAAGCAAATTAGGATGTCTATATATCAGTAAGTATTCATTTATAAATAAGCATTCATTCATTACATAGCAGATTATGGTGTGAAATGTTTCCTAACCCTTGTTTACTGCACTTAATAAATGGCATTAAAGATGTCTCAGTACCACCCATGCAGACCTTCTTTAATATCTCAGTATGTGAGGTAATCCATGCACGTCATGCAGGGCAGCAAATGCATCTAAGGACATTCTCTAAGGATAAATGCTTGGCTTCTTGTTTTTTTGTTTTGTTTTGTTTTCATGAGCACAGATCCAGTGTGTTTCCAGTTCAAATAATTTGACCAGACCTACTTTTCCAAGGGTGTAAAACTGGCTAGTCAAGAGCACTTCTATTTCCCTTAGTAAAGAAAGAATTTATACTCTTTTAATATCAATACTATCAAATTTTAAATTTCTCAATATAATAAGTGGCAATATATAACTACTACCTTTACCTAAATATATTTAGAAAGATATATTCATATTTTTTCATTGGTAGCTTTAAAGTTTAAATTTCATATCAAAATTTGCCAGTAAAAACATCACATTTTATGCTAAGTGCATAAAATACATTTGATAGTGTGTAAAGTAAATCTTCAATAGAAGTGTATTTCTTACTCCAAGTGGCTCTCCAACATGTATAGAAGTTCACTGCAATATCTGAAATTTGATTCTGGTGAATTTGGGTTCATGATTTCTTTTTTTTTCAGGTTTTATTTAGTCATAATGTTATGGGAAACTTCCTTTATTCAATGGTCTTTGAGAGGCTGGACCAGATTGGGCATAGCCTTGGGTACCAAAATATATGTGGGTCTGCTCACTTGCTCTCTCTCTCTCCCTGCTCACCACACTTGGATGTTGGATTCCATTCGTGTTCCCCATTGTAATCTGTGAGTTCCCCTTTAATAAAGAACCTCTTATTATACCCTATTCGGAGCTGTGTGGGACTCCTTTTATTTGCATTCCCCCTTCTGACGTGTTCCCCATCAAAAATGCATTTAATATGCTATATCATTTGTTCATTGTGTATGATTTTAGCTCCTATGTTATTTATCATATATGTTCTGCTAAGATTTTTGATACTATTACAAAAGTTAGCAAATAGAATATGTTATATAGTTGTTCTTTGAATTTTTATCTGTTTGTCCTGTTATACACATACAACGTTCTAAGTTTCTGTGTGTGTATATTTATTATTATTTAATTTAAAGTTGATGAAGCCTGACTCTTATAAACAATGTTTTATCGACTTCAGTAGGATTTATAAATTCAGTTACTCTTAATTGTAATATTTTGTAGATTATTTTTAGATGAAAATTTATTTAAATGAAATGTTACATTGTATGCAAAGCAAGGAGAATGTCTATATCTAGGCCTTAGAATGATGGCTCAGTGGCAAAGAATGCTTATCACTCTTGAAAAATGCCCAAGTTTGGACCCTAGAACCCACAAAGAAGACTCATATATGCCTGGAACTCCAGCTCCAGGGCATCCAACACCCTCTTCAGGCTTTCAAGGGCAACTATATGCATGTGGTGTATACACTCACTCACACACACACACACACACACACACACACTAGCTCTAAAAATGTATATTTCTGTTATCAGAAAATTCATAACTTCCCAAGTAACAAAATTGAGCAATGGTAATCTGCCTGCAAATACAATGACTTTCTATTCGCTTAAAATATGTGGTTTATGTGTGATGTGAACGTTTGTAAAATTTCGTGTTTTCTTTACATAAATATATCCATTGCTTATTAGCAGCATATAAAACATTATGTATGCTGGTTAAGTATATAATTTATGTTCATTTTATTTTCCTTTTCTATGCTTGCTATTCATAAACATGAATTTTCTTAGGAATATTTTATAAAAATTGCAGAGATAATCATAAGTTCTGTTCTCTTAGGACACATGAGCATGATTAATTATATTTATTAGTGTGTTTCTTATCTCAGATGCAATTGTAGACAGCAAAACCAACAATGATTTTAAGAAAAAAATAAGTTCAGGTCAAGGATGTTGGCTCCATGTGTGCCTTCCCGGCACTTAAAATACCCAGCAGAGCTGAGTCAACAACAGCTGCTCCCTCGGCCCCTGCAGGACAGAGAATCAGGGAAACCCCTACTTTCGCTTCAGGCTCTAGAACTGTAACACCTGAGCATGTGGAGCTGGTGGCTTTGAGCCAGAAAGCTACCTCCACATAGAATGACTTCAGGCCAAGTTTGTATAAAAATTTCTATCATGGAGTTAGGGAGACAGCTCAATTATTACTATGCTTGCCACTCAAGCATAAGAACCTGTGCTTGATCCCCAGGCCCCATGTCTGCTGTTTAGTTTTCTGTCAACTTGACACAAACTAGGACCATCTGGGGAGAACCTCAGCTGAGGATGCTCTCTTCAGACTGGCCCTAGGGAAGGCTGTGGAACATTTTCTTGAATAATGATTAACATGGAAGGGCCCAGACCAACGTGGATGGTGCCACCCCTAGGTACCCCTAGGTGACCCCAGGTCACCTAGGTATAAATGTGAGTCTGAGGGCAAGACATGAAGCCATATTCCTCCATGGCTTCTGCTCTCCAGTTCCTGCCTCTAGGTTCCTGCCTGGAGTTCCGGCCTTGACTTCCATTCTGGATGCAATATAAGCTGTAAGATGAAACCAACCCTTTCCTCCCCAGCTTGCTTTCAGCCATTGTGCTTGTCACAGCAATAGACAGCAAAGAAGAGTAGTATGTCAAAGAAGAACAAAAAAAAAAAAGATTTGTGCCATTGTAATCCCAGGGCTAGGTAGGTATAAGGTTGATTCCTAGGGCTCATTGGTCAGACATTACGTTTCAATCAATGACATACAATTGTAAGTTAAATATAGAAGTCTCCTAAGTAAGCAGCACACCATTCTATAGAATGATACTGCCCACATTTAAGGTAGATCTTCCTATCTCAACCCAATCTAGAAACGTCTTCACAGACACTCTCAGTGGCTTGTCTGTCTCCTAGATCACTCTACTATATTATGTCAAGTTTGTCAATAAAGATTTACCATTATAGGATAAAATGTGAGAAAACGTATGTGAAAATTTAATAGAGAAAATTACCACAATAGATAGAGCCATGATGAATACTGAGGACAATTCAAACGCATGCATAGTCGTGGCCTTAAGAGGGAAAGGGCTGGAAAAAGCTAAAGCTGGTTGAATTTCCCACTGTAAGAAGAGAGAGTGCCAGTACTTGTGTCCCAGTTTTGCCATACTCTGCACTATGACAAATGTACTAAAACTTAGGTCTTAGTTGTCTTTAACTGTTGCCTTGACACAGCCTAGTGTCACCTGGGAAGGAAGTCTCCATTGAGATATTTCCTACATAAATTTGATTTATGGGAGTATCACGGGGGTGTTGATTGTTAATTGATGGAGAAAGGTCCACCCCACTGTGGGCAGTACCGTTCCCTAGAAAGTAGTCCTGACTTATATAAGAAAGCTAGCTGAGTATGTCCCTCGATCAAAAGTAATGCTCCGTAGAGCAGCAAGCATGCTTGCCTTCAAGCCTCTCCACTGACTTTGTACCTGCACACCTCTCAAGGATGCCACCTGGAATGGTAAGCCAAGTAAACCACTTCCTCCCCTAAGTTGCTTCTGGTCATGTGGTTTGTCATAGAAACAGAATGAAAACAGACAACCTTCAGCTAAAAGCTATTGAGTCCAGATTTGGAAGTCTTAATATCTGAAGAGTAGACATTGGGAAAATGACCACATAAGATCACAGGGGTTGGGGAAATCTAATTCTGTGTCTTACAGAATCTTGGATATTTCACTGATGATAGACAGCTAAAACTACTATGGGTACCACTAACAAGCTGTGGAAAGAACTGGTAGACAAATGGTCTTCCCATATTCCTTCAGGTTACAATGCATAGAACTGACATCAATCAAAACCTCACACTGACTTGAAATCATTTTTCCACAGGAACTCTCTTACAAGGATAGACCATTTAATTATGCATCCCCTTTTAATTATACATGCTTTTGCACAGGTTCATATAGCACCTGGGGTTAATTTTCAAAATTTTCTATTTAATTATGAGTATTTTCCTCCTCAAAATACTTCCATGAATCCCCATGAATTTTTTTATGACAAACTTCAAGATATTTTGCAAGGTTTATACATTCCCTGTAGGGTCTTTTCGTGCCTCTTCAGCCTTGTTGCTTGAATTTTTCTCTCCAAAACATTTTACTACACCAAATACAGAAGCAACAAAATAATTCATAAGAGAGAGTACCTTTAACTGAAACAGGAGTATGTATAAGCCTGCACACACTGATGAGAGAAAATCATGAAGCAGGAATATACAAAACTGGATAAATAGTTATGGAAGCTTCTAATACTATAGCTTGCATTGATAGGCAGAAAATCCACATCAGGATCAAAGGCAAAAGAACGTATAGAGCCCTGATTCTTGAGCTTGGCTAAGCACCAGAATGAGCAGGAAACCCAGGCCATAGCTTCTAATGCAGATTCAACCAGATCTCTGGACTCCCAGCTGCACTCCACCCTGAGATTTTTTGCTTTAGAGAAACTTACAAAGAAGTGTCAGAGAGGAGGTTCCCAGTGGTTTCTAATTTACAGAATCAGGAAAAGGCAGAGTGCAGTTGATGGCTTCATGTGAGAGCATGTGTAAGCAGTTAAGGTCTAGAACACAGTGGTGGCAAAACACGGAATGAAGTGGAGATTCAGTGACGTTTTCAGATTGTCTGTATAGACAAAGCTTAAATTGTGTAGGGTCAATTGAAAGATTTGTTTAAAAAAAGATGCCAAATTGGTCTAAGGTAGATCCAAACATGAGTAATACTACCTTTTTCTCAAAGTATGACATAAAATGATGAGCCAGTCTATTAAAATAAATGAGTGATGAATGAATGAATGAATAAATAAGTAAATGGAGATGATGAGTTATAGGCTATGCTATAATACAGACCATGATATCAGGGTAAGACACTTTGTCATTTTCTGACTCCATTTACCTATTTATGTGATAGACCTGTTGTGTGCATCCATTCATTTTGATTTACCATCCATGTGTGAGCTCGCCAGTCGTTTCATGTTAACTTGTGAATTTCTTTTAAAAGAATTCAGATGTAAATGCCAGCGACATTCCCTATCATCAATCAGAATGATTAATATTATCAGAGTCACAGACACCCGGACATAATTGCAAACACTGGCTGCTCATCTCCCATCTTTACATCAAACATCTTGTACTCTTTTTCTTTTTTTTTTTCTCATGGTTTATTTTTTTTTATATTTAAAAATTTCCATCTCCTTCCCTCCTCCTCCCCCTTCCCTCCCCTCCTCCTCCCCCTTCCCTCCCCTCCTCCTCCCCCTTCCTTCCCCTCCCCTCCACCCATACCTCCCCTCCCTCCCTCTCAAGGCCAAGGAGCCATCAGGGTTCCCCACTCTATGCTAAGACCAAGGTCCTCCCAACTCCCCCCAGGTCCAGGAAGGTGATCGACCAAGCTGAGAAGGCTCCCACAGAGCCCGTCCATGCAGAAGAATCAGAGCCCAGAGCCATTGTTCTTTGCTTCTCAGTCAGCCCCCGCTGTTGACCACATTCAGAGAGACGGGTTTGGTCGCATGATCCATCAGTCCCATTCCAACTGGAGTTGGTGATCTCCCATTAGTTCTGTCCCACCGTCTCCATGAGTGAACGCACCCCTCTCGTTCCTGACAATTCCACTATTGGGAATCTACCCAAGAGATGCCCAATCATACAACAAAAGCATATGCTCACCTATGTTCATAGCAGCATTATTTGTAATAGCCAGATCCTGGAAACAACCTAGATGCCCTTCAGTGGAAGAATGGATGAAGAAACTGTGGAATATATACATGCTAGAATACTACTCAGCGGTAAAAAACAATGACATCTTGAATTTTGCAGGCAAATGGATGGAAATAGAAAACACTATTCTGAGTGAGGTAACCCAGACCCAAAAAGATGAATATGGGATGTACTCACTCATAATCGGTTTCTAACCATAATTAAAGGACATCGAGCCTATAAATTTGGGATCCTTGAGAAGATAATAAGAAGGTGAACTCCCAAAAAAAGATATAGTAATCCTCCTGGATATTGGAAGTAGACACGATCGCCAGGCAAAATCGGGAACTTGAGGGTTGGGCAAGACTGGGCCAAGGGAAGATGGGGAGAGAAAAGTGTGAAGGGGAGAACGGGGGGAGCTCGGAGGAATGGGGTGCTTGGGATATAGGAAGGGTGGATATGGGAGCAGGGAAGCATATATCTTAATTTAAGGAGCTACCTGAGGGTTGTCAAGAGACTTGACCCTAGAGGGGTTCCCAGGTTTCCAGGGAGACGCCCCCAGTTAGTTCCTTGGGCAGCTGAGGAGAGGGAACCTGAAAAGGCCAGTTCCTATGGCCATACTGATGAATTTCTTGCATATCACCATAGAACCTCCACCTGACGATAGATGAAGAAAATGACAGAGCCCCACATTGGAGCACCGGACTGAGCTCCCAAGGTCCTGATGAGGAGCAGAAGGAGAGAGAACATGAGAAAGAAAGTCAGGACCGTGAGGGAACCTCCAGCTGGCGACAGATGGGGAAGGTGACTGAGCCCCACATTGGAGCACTGGACTGAGCTCCCAAGGTCCTGATGAGGAGCAGAAGGAGCGAGAACATGAGGGAGAAAGTTGTACTCTTTTTCTTAATACCAAGGCCAGTGTCCTTTTCCCACAAAGCCTCTCTGGCTCCATCCATCCTGGGTCAGAGTCTCCCTCTAAAGCCCCACAGTGCCCAGTCTGTGTCTCTTGTGTTCTATAGCTTCCAGGACAATGGCTGATTCTAAGCTTGTATCCATCTTTCTTATTGTTAACACATTCTCAAATCACGCTCCCTACTCCCTGCCTCAGAAAGTGACTGCATTTTTTATAAAATGTTCAGACAATCAGTGTTGAAATGAACACAACTTCACTTTTCTAAACAAACAATTTAAAGCCATGGCAGCATTTGTTCCTCAATTTGATTGATTGATTGATTGATTCAAATGTACTTGATTGTAAAGATAATGGCAGCTTTCTAAGAAGTGCAATTTTCAGTGTGAGAAAATTATATTGAGTGAATTTCAACAATTAACACTTATTTTCTGTTCACAATGTTAATTTAGATTATTGAAGGAGGAAATTATTATATTCCATGTTAAGTTGGGTTTCTACAAAGGGTGAAACCCTTTGTCCAGTCAGTGTTCCGTTGTGTATTTGGAAATCTGAAAGCTATTACATCTCTCATCCTCTGAGGTACATTCTGAGACTGTTTAATAGGATATAGAATCAGACAGAATGTCAAACTGTTCCAGGGACAAGCACACATTTTGTAGTTGTGACCTAGTCTGTTTAGTGGCTTTTACTTTGTTCGAGGAGCAAAATATTTTTGAGACATTAATAGAATGCTTTGTCCAAGGCCTACTTTTGACTCACAGAGCATCATTGTATTCGATTCATTGGGGGGGCATTTTTTATAAGCCAAGTGCCCAAAGGAATACACCTTCTGGAAGGATTTCAGAAAATGGTAATAACTGCTTTCCTTATTTTTAATTAACCACAGATAAACTAGCTAAGGAAAATTATTCTTAATATATTAAACAATTTCTTTGTTAATACAGCCCACACAAAGGTTGAGATGGAATTCAGTGATAGGCTACTTGCCTAGAATGCAAAAGGCCCTGAGATCCATCCCTACCATTACAAGCATACACACAGAAGAAAAAAAGACAGAAAGACACACATACACACACACACACACAAACCCACACACATGCACACATCAAAAATGGAATGTCTGAGTTTTTGTTTGTTTCCACTTATAAAACAGATGTACTGGAATAGAGATATGGATCAACAGTTACAAGTACTGACTGTTCTTCCAGAAGACCCAGGTTCAATTCCCAGAACCCACATGGCTGCTCACAACCATCTGTACCTCCTCTTTCAGGGGTTCCAACACTCTATTTGGCTTCTATGGGTACTGTGCTCACATTGTACACAGACATACATATAGCACAATATCCATATGTGTTGTAGGAGGCTGCTTATTTGTTCCTAGCTGCTCAGCCCCCAAATAATCACACAGAAACCATATTATTCCAATACTGTTTGGCCAATAGCTTAAGTGTATTTCTGGCTAACTCATATTTTAAATTAACCCATCTGCATTAATCTGTGTATTGCTACAATGCTGTGGCTTACCAAATAAAGTTGTGGCATCTGTCTCTGGCAGGGTTACATGGCTTCTCTTAACTCTGCCTTCTTTCTCCCAGCATTCAGTTTAGTTTTCCTGCCTAGTTCTACGTGGCCCTATCAACAGGCCATGGTAGTGTCTTTATTCATTAACCAATAAAAGCAACACATATACAGAAGGACATCCCACACAACATATGAATAAAATAAGTAAACTAATAAAAATATAGAAAGATGTAATAGTGGAATTGGCAAGAACCATGTGACTTCTTTTGGGGACAAGGCCAAAGCATGCATGGTTCTCCTTGTGGCAAGACCCTGGAGATTCTGACCCACTTGGCAAGAACCTGTGGACAATTCACTACTTGATTCTGGGCATGACCTTGGGAGTGTCTGTGCTACATGCTCTCCTTGCTTTCACCATGCTTGCCACAGTGCTGGTCTGAAGGAGTCACAGTAGGTCATAAAGCTTTTTATTATTATTATTGTTTTTATTGAGCTATATATTTTTCTCCACTCCCCCCTTTTCTTCTCTCCTCCCTTCTATCCTCTCCCATGACCCCTATGCTCCCAATTTACTCAGGAGATCTTGTCTTTTTCTACTTCCCATGTAGATTAGATTCATGTTTGTCTTAGAGTCCTCTTTGTTTTCTCTCTGGGATTGTGAATTGTAGGCAGGCTTTTCTTTGCTTTATGTCTATAAGTCACTAATGAATTAATACATGTTATATTTGTCTTTCTGGGTCTGAGTTACCTCACTCAAAATGATGCTTTCCAGATTCATCCATTTGCCTGCAAATTTCAAGATACCTTTATTTTCTGCTGTATAGTACTCCATTGTGTAAATGTACCACATTTTCTTTATCTATTCTTTGGTTGAGGAGCATTTGGTATCAAAAGAACAAATAAACCAATAAGAAGTGGGGTACAGACCTAAACAGAGAACTCTTAACGGACAAAATCTAAAATGGCTGAAAGACACTTAAGGACATGTTCAACATCCTTAGCCATCAGAGAAATGCAAATCAAAACAACTCTGAGATTCCATCTTATACTTGTTAGAATGGCCACGATCAAAAACACTGATGACAACTTATGCTGTGCTAGAGAGAATGTGTGGCAAAGGGAACACTCCTCCATTGTTTATGAGAATGCAAACTGGTACAGTTGCTTTGGATATCAGTTTGGCAATTTCTCAGAAAATTAGGAAACAAGCTACCTTAATAACCAGCAATACCACTTTTGGGTATATACCCAAAGTATGTTCAATCATACCATGAGGATATGTGCTCAACTATGCTCATAGCAACTTATTAGTAATGACCAGAATCTGGAAACAACCCAGATCATGAAGTTTAATATTACATATTTGCATAAGTGTTCTGGAAGGTATGAATTTTAACCATAAGAGTTTTAAAGAAATGTTATTAAATAGATGACATCAAGAGTTAATGGAAGCATTATGAGAGCTATCTTCTCCCATCTTATGTCAAAATACAATGATACTATTGTGAATTTTTGAGGGTTTCTTCTTTATATTGAAGTAAGTTTCCTCATATTTTTTGCTTGATGAGAATTATTATTTTGCCCCATAGGATAACTGTCTTCCATTGCTTAGTATCTGGAAACTTGAAAATGTATATTTTGTCATTTGTTGGTTGTTTCACACCAGATAGGAAACCCAATCCCTGTCATTCCATCTTGTCCAAAATTAGAAATCTAAAACTGCTTTTAAATACTGAGCAAACTAACATGGAATCCAACGGTAACCAGATTCGGTTATGGCTACTATGGCAACCATTGCTTCTACTGAAACACAGGAGGTTGGAGTCTCCCAGTGAGGCTAGTTTGCTGAGATGAGAGTAGATACTTGGTGATCCTGCCGAGAGGCCACAGGGCTCTTTGTTTCTCTGACTCACTTTCCCTTTTGGCTTTCAGTATGGCATTAAAGCAGGGTATTTAGAGAGAGTAGCTGTTGAACATTGACCATCCAGCACATTCCGTGTCACACCTAGAAAGAGGAGACTAGAATTGTTTAGGCATGATGGCACGTTGCCATAATCCCAGGCTCAGCAGAGTTAGGAGGATCTGGAGTTGGAGGCTCATCAGGACTATGTTGTAAGAAGCATTGTCCCCAAAAGAATGAAAACTTTATAGATATGTGTATGTTCATGAGTTTATAGGTACACAGTCTACTGGAGAGTGTGGAGACAGAGGTCAGCTTAGGTGTCACTGTTCAGGATTACTTCTGCCTCATTTTCTGAGGGTTGAAAGGAATTATTTTAGGTAGAAGTTTCTAGCAGTCTCTCAGACTCTGGAAAGTTTGGCCCCACAACACTTAGATTATGGCTAATGTGTTTCTTGGGTATAGAATCCAAACTCTCTCTGTGTCTCTGTCTGTCTCTGTCTGTCTGTCTGTCTCTTCTTTGCCAAATTCTATCACTGGCCAAATTCCCCACCAGAAAGCTTAGCCATTGGTTGATGGTCCTTGCTCAAGCACTGCTCTCACACCTAGGGAAGTTTGATAGGAGAAACATATTTTCTGTCTCCCAGGCACTATTATATATCTTATATATGGGGAGGGGAGCAGAGAAAAATGTAGAGCTCAATAAAAATCAATAAAAAATTCACTGCATGAAAAAATTTCTAATAAAACAAAGGGAGGCTCTGTCTTGATCTTTATGTGGGATTCCTCTCTGTAGGCTGTGAATGTGTTTTATTACCATTGGTTAATAAAGAAACTGCTTCAGCTTGTGGCAGAGCAGAATATAGCTATGCAGGAAATCCAGGCAGAGAGAGAAGGCAGAGTCAGGAAGATGCCAGCAGCTGTCAGAGAAGCAAGTTGTGAAGTAACGAGCCACAGGCCTGACCAAACAGGCCAAATAGTTCATAATTAATATTACGTCTCAGAGTGATTATTTGGGGACTGGCAGGCAGGAGACAGCCCTCCAGTTACACTGTCTCACAAGCTGAAGTCGAAGGCATCCAGAGGAATAATAGCTTAAGTGAACCTCTGGCCTTTACACTAATCGGCAAACACCTATGCACTTCCAAACACAGGAGAACACAAACACATGCATGCACAGACACACCCAAACACAAGACAGGACTTGCCTCCTCCCTCCCTGACAAGATAGGTTGTCCCACTTCAGTGGTCCCGCCCACAGCAGTGACAGCCATCACACAGGGAGCTGCTCTTCTAATGGAAGGGCAGAATGTCTCAAACAGCCTATGCAAAGTAGGGGGAGAAAGCAAACGTCAGGGAGGCTGTGCAATGCTCCCCCATTGCTCCTTCACAAATGAAAGCGGCCATGATTTCTCCTAACAGTTAAAAAAAAGTCCTTGTAATGAAGAACTTGGTTTGCTTGACTTTTCTTGCTTAAATGACAGGTCAAAACCTTTCCATCCTAGCTAATGGCTGCAGATTCAGCCAGCCAAGGGTTTCCAGGAGGGATAATGATGAGGTGTTTGGCTCGGTCTGCCTGAGGCACTGCCTGCAGGTTTTAACTGCCAGGCCATCATTTAATAACTGGGACGGCAGGGGCATTTCAGTTATTTTTAGCCTGCCATCTTGACGCATTGTAAACCTTTTAATCCAGAGAAGTTTTTCTTAAGTGTTGCGGCACTCTGAAAACAAGAAGAAAGCCTGGTGTCGGGGGCGTCTGAGAGATTAGTGGACAGGCTATTCCCAGCAGACAGGTGAACTCTGACCCACAGGAAGGCGATAGATAATTAGAACTCGGGGATCCTTTTCAAAGGGCGAAAGTGGAGTGTCAGCCAAGTGCTGTTTAACTTCCGGTAATCTTCGCGGGTTTTAATGAGAGAACAGGAGGAAAGGGATGATGGAAAGGCTTGCAGGTAGCTGGGGAGAGCTGTGGCCAGGGCTTGTGTCTCTGAGTCCTCCGAGGTTAACCCTTTCATATCTTCCTTCTCTCTAAGGCCAAATATTGATGATATTCACCGATTCCACCACCTCCAATTTCTCCTGGACAACAGGCAAAGGACTATTCAAAGGACAAAATTCAAGTGATTTCTGGCTATTCTGGGGTAGCTAGGGAAACATGGTCTACCAAGAACAGCTATTAAAGTCAGGGGAGGGGCTGTGATAGCTCAGCAATTAGGCACTTGCCACATAAACATCAGGACAGGAATTCAGATGCCCAGAATTCCAAGTGAATAGCAGGTGTGCTTCACCATCCATCTATGATCCCTGCCTTGGAAGTGAGATCGGGGAATTTGCCAGAGCAGGGCAAGATCTCCAAGTCTGATTAGCATTCTATCTCAGCAAATAAAGTGGAAAGTCAATCGAGGATGATTTCCCACTGTAAATGGGGACTGCTCGTTTGTTTCCCAGCTGCCCAGACCCAAATAATCACACATAAACGATATTAGTTAAAATTCTGTTTGACCAATGGCTTAGGCATATCTCTAGCTAGCTCTTACATTGTAGATTAGCCCATTTCTATTAGTCTGTGTATCACCACAAGGTTGTGGCCTACCAGTAAGGTTCTGGTAGTTCTCTTTCGGCAGCTGCATGGCATCTCTTTGACTCTGCCTTCTTTGTCTCTGTATCTTTGTTTGGACTTTCTGTCTAGCTATATTTTGCCCTGCCATTGGCTGAAGCAGCTTCTTATTAATCAATGGTATTAAAGCATATTCACAGCATTTAGAGGGGAATCCTACATCATTCCAAATCAGCATAGGGCCTCCATCAGCATGTGCATATTTGTGCACATGTACCCCTCATACACAAGCAAAAACATGTGCACACACACACACACACACACACACACACACACGCACAAACACATACACCAGAAGAAAAGGAAGAAAAATCAGGAGAGCCCTCATTCAGTGGCATATCCATGATGCTAACTCTTGCAAGGATACTGAATACCTACATTGTGTAGGGCCCTGAAGCACAGGGGTAGGTGACCCTCGGGGTCTTGTTTCAGGAATCCCTAAATTACTCGTGGAGAAAGCTTATGCCACAGGACAGTTTGGAGGAAAGAGAGCACAGAGACAAGGAGGTGATGACACCTCGGGATAACCAGGCTTCTCCTACAGAAAGGAGGCTTTATTGGCAGTTCTCTCTGGATGTCCCTGGCTGGAAGAGGAGAGGAAACCACCCAGAAACAGAAAGCAGATTCAAGAAGGCTTTGTTCATGGGTTCCAGTGGGCTTGTCAAAGTACACGGTGGGGATGTGGATGGAAACAGACACACATAGCTTTGACGCTTCAGGATCATTCCCTTGACTTCTTCTGCCTTCAGTGGACTAACTGGGCTGTGATTTGTCATAGAAATTATCCCTTACTCAGTTTCACCAGAGCATACATTTTTTAAGGTTGTTTTTTTTTTCAGCATTTCCATTATACATAAGTATAGAAAGACATACACACACACATGCACACACATAAACATACTCACATATACACACTCACAAATACACATACATACACATTCACACACACATACAAACACTCACACATACATACACACATTCACACACACACACACACTCATACATATACATACATATACTCATACACACACTATTAGCTGTTAAGTTTTAGAGAAGAAGAAGGGTCACTAGAGAGACAGATATGGATCTACCTCCAGGCAAGTGGGTTTTTATCTAATGAAGCAACAGTATCTGAAATAGAGTGCCATCAAGTCCAGAAACCTATTCTTTTAGGGTCCACTGTGAGAGAGTAAGGAGAAGAGGTGTTATACTCTGAAGAAACAGTCCAAGGTCATCTGGCATCCCCTAAGGGTCTTAGCTAAGGCAGGAGTTAGAGAAGTCACAAGGACATTCTTGAGGAAAAAGGACAACATCCCTAGTCAATGTGTGATCCAATAGGGTTACTGGTTCTGATATGCTGCCCTTCCCTGTTTGGACCCTTTAGAGTCTTGCTCCCTGGAAAATCCAGTTCCTAGGAAATGAAAAGTGGGTTGGAGGGGCACTGGCTCTTGTGGGAACTGTAAGAGAAGGAGATTTGCTATAGGGTCTGGGTTCTGACATTAAAAAATGGAAAAAGAGGGAAAGACTGATATCATGGGATGTCTATTGTGGACTGTATGCTACAAGGCTTGCATAACTGCTCTTATCAAATGTTAATCACTTTGTGATATATATACATATTATACACATACACATACACATGTCCTACACCCAACATTGTCCCACTCATAGAATACAAAGTTGATATAGAAAGTCTTTCCCATCCAGAGAATGTGCTTTATAAAAGGATATTTATAAAACACATCCAATATAACTTAATAATCATCATAACAGTGACTTGTTAAGTTGTGAAGATAAGCAAAGACTAAAAAGAGAAGAGAGACTGGGCATGGTGGTATGACACTTTTAATCCCAGCACTTGGGAGCCAGAGGCAGGTGGTTCTCTGTGAGTCTGAGACCAGCCTGGTCTGCATAACAGGACAACCAGAACTACATAACAGAGAGAACTTATCTAGAAGAAGAGGAAATGGAGGGGGGAGAAGAGGATAAGAAGAAGGAGGGAAAGGGAAGAAAGGAAGATGAAGGAGAGGGAGAGGGGAGGAGGAAAAAGAGGAGAAGGAAGGAAAAGGAGAAGGAGGAAGAGGAAGGAGGAGGAGGAAGAGGAGGAGGAGGAGGAGGAAGAAGAAGAAGAAGAAGAAGAAGAAGAAGAAGAAGAAGAAGAAGAAGAAGAAGAAGAAGAAGAAGAAGAAGAAGAAGAAGAAGAAGAAGAAGAAGCTGGATTTAATGGAAAAATAGAAGAGGACTAAGACACCTAAAAGAGTAAAGAAACACCTTCAGAATGACTCCAAAGACCAAGGACAGGCACATGCAAAGGAGTCAGTGGGCCAAGCAAGGCTAATCAAATGGAAAGAAATGACATGTTAGCATTGTGAAAAGTTTTACATATGATGAAAAGTCATGGATATTTTAACTTCATTACTTACATTTACAGTGAGGGGGTAACAGCTTGGATCATATGAGAGGAAAGCAGTTTGATGAAGTAAGCAATTTAAGAAAAGGGCACCAGGCTAGAGGAAGAAAAAAGCAGCAAGTAAGCCAGCTAAACAGTTCAGATCAGATATGGTAATTGTCTGATCCAAGGAAATGGCACCCATTCTAACATTCTAGGGTGCGCGTACACACACACACACACACACACACACACACACACACACACACACACACACACAAACACCACCACTAAGAGCAGCAGCAGCAACAAAACCAGTGGATGGCAGACACAAAGAAACATTTAGTGTATATAAATGGTATCGTTTTACTGACCAAACTGAATGTCAATGGTGGAAAGCAAGGATGAGTTCTAAGTTTTTAAACCGAGACACTGACACTTCTTAGAGTAATCACCTCCCTTCCTCCTCTTTTTCTGTATAATAGTGAATTGCAGAGAAGTCATTTTGCATAAACTATTCCTTTTGAGGTGGCCATTTGGATACCCATAATCTAGATCTTGGTGCCTAAGGAGATGCTCTCCCCCCCCCCCCCCCCGTCTTGGGTAAGACTGTGGCCTGGATTAGGAAATGAGACTGACATCTATACGAGACTGACATTATCCAGACCATCAGACCATCTAACGGATAAAGGGAAAGATAAAAGTCACAGAAAGCATCAGAGAAATGCCGAGGGCCTTGGGCTTGGCTAATTATCTTTGTTGCCTCTGTTGAAGGTTTGCTTTCCTATAGAGGGTCTAACGTACCTTTTCTGTTTTGATCTTCTTCATCACTGCATTAATTAACATTGCATGGAAAAGAAAATATAATTAGAAGTAATTCACACTAATTACGGCCTCATTGAGTACACTGAATATCAAGAACGGCATCTTTCTTCTGCCTGAGGAGCCGTCTGTCTCTTCGTGGTCACCCTCGCCCTCCCAGGGCTGGGAATTTTTAGCCACAAAAGCAACCTCACACTGTTCTGACTGTCGCTGGAGAACCCTTTCTATCAAAGTAAGGAACTGAAATAAGGTGAACCGTGCATTATAAATGAAGACACTTGAGAACTCTCAGGTGTCTCCAGGCTATGCCCGGAAGTTATTAATCTGTGCGAGGACTTCGTCCGTCTACCTCTTGCCTGTTCTCATTACATAAACACAGTTTTCTGTTTCAGCCCCTCTACAGTCGTTGCAAGGAGGGGGTGAGGCGATGAATTAAATGAACACCCACTCGATAATCCCTGACCTTTCCCTCCGTGTGACAGTTTTATCAGTCAAGCTGGGAGATAATACAATGAGGAGAGAAAGCTAATATTCCTTTCTGGTGAAAAAGAAAAAGAATCAACAGCACTTCCACCCACAGCTTTATTGAAAAATGGATGATAATGGCTCAAGGAACCCTCAACCAGAGAAAGCTACTTGAAGCTACATTTGGCAAACCTCTAAGAAGATGAAATATAACTGCAATTGTAGATAGACCCACCAAAGGGGCCAGGGGAAGTGTCTTCGAACGATCCAGTACCACATTTCCCCTAGTCTACCAGATGAACCCGGCCAAGGACCTGATATAGTGACTGTTCTTCTTTGGTGACCTTAGGACCTTTAGCCTTCCATGGCCAAGGGGTGGGGTCTTGCCCCATCGTCTGTGACTCAGGGTGGGAGGAGAAAAGAAATGCAGTCATTTATAAAATTTTATCATACTAATAATTAGAGCTTTAAAATAATTATGTATCTCTGTAAAACTGACTTCTGGCCTCCAGGGGAGAGATTTAAGTACATTCATTCTTTCTTCCCTCAAGGCATCTAATTAATCTACCTCCAAAAAGAAATGTTAATCTTAACAGTCAGAATATAAAATACTAAGCAGAACATGTTCTTGAGTTATAAATAAAATTATGTGGTGGGGGAGAATCCTCCTGATGCTGAGGATGTATGTATCTGTCCTCTCTGGTAATGGGTAGGAGATTTTAGGCAAAGATTGGGTTTCTGGAGACCTCCATGGGAATTTGGTCTAAAACACTGAAGACAAAGGCTAGATTTTCTCTCTGTTAAAAGGCCGAGCTGGGGAGCCAAGAGAGTCTCCCTTATGATTCCAAAATGATGTGTGGTCTTAGGTCCCAAGGAACGGAAGCCTCTGTGGCCTCGTTCTCCTCCTGGGCATCTCTCCCCTTCTTTCTGGATTGATTTCTTCAGAGGGATTATCTCAGGCTCACTTCTTACTTCGTGTTCATTCTTTGTAAGAAAACATGCCCCAAATGAAGGCCAAAGAAGCACACAAGAGCTCTATACACCCCAAATACACAGAAACATTTGTGTTTCTTCTTATTAAGGATGAGCTACAGACTTCAATTCACACCTCTTCCCCCCAATAAATAGGAAAATGCAAGAGCCTTTGTTCAAAAATGCTATGAATATCAAGATGGCAGCTACAGAGCATTAGAACAAATATAGACACTGTAAGTATGGTTCTCGTGGCACAGTATATATTTCACACTCGTGAAGCATGACTTGATCTCTGCCAGACCTCCTCTGAGGAGAGCTACCACTCACATCCCACCATGGTGTAGACATTGCCTTCCTAACCTAGACCTATCCCAACCATTAGCTTGATTGCATTTGTGTTCTAGAGCCAATTTCTACATGTTATTCTTGGCACATTCAAAAACTAACCATAATACCATTAAATTAAAGAAATGGGCTTGCCATTATCTTCTGATTTCTACTAGGGAGAGACTAGACTGCCTTGCGGTCACTTCAATCCTCTGACAGAGCTTAAACTACAACAACCTTTCTCCTGACCTTCCTGTCCAAGCTGATTTGTACCCAGTCTAGCCCTTGATCAGACCACAGGCTTATTCTACAATCCCAACACTAGAGCAGCTGACACAGGGTATTCACTCAAGATGCTTGGCCAGCCAGCAGAGCTGAATCAGTGAACTAACCCCAAGTTCGGTGAGAGACCCTGTCTCAAAATTAAGGTGCTGAGTAAATGAGGAAGCACTAATTTCTGGCCTTCACATGCCCCTGTACACACGTGTGCACACAAATCATATTTTCCAAATTTTTCATCAGGTAACAAATAGTTCATCCCAACATGAACAACACAGTGTCTGATTCCATGACTCAAACCTGCATCAGATTCACTGACAGGGACACATCTACACTGTAGTGTAACACAACACTGTGTCTGATTCCATGACTCAAACCTGCATCAGGTTCACTGACAGGGACACAACTACACTGTTGTGTAACACAACACTGTGTCTGATTCCATGACTCAAACCTGCTTCAGATTCACTGACAGGGACACATCTACACTGTTGTGTAACACAACACTGTGTCTGATTCCATGACTCAAACCTGCATCAGATTCACTGACAGGGACACATCTACACTGTTGTGTAACACAACACTGTGTCTGATTCCATGACTCAAACCTGCTTCAGATTCACTGACAGGGACACAACTACACTGTTGTGTAGCAGAGAGGCCCCTCCAATAAAAGGGCATAAATAAAGAGACTCCAGACAGGAAAAAGAGAACCCTGTGATGTTTTCACAGCCCATGTGTTTCCAGTGTGTGAAGTCCCCTTCCTAGGATGCTCACTGATTTTAAGTTTAACCATGACACTTCCTTGCTGCCTGATTGTCTCATGTTCTGAAGCAGAACTCCAGGGCAGTTCTTGCCTTTTCACTGATCTCTCAAGGGCAGTCACATCTCCCTGGCTGTCCTCCTTCAACTCCCATTCACAGCTTTGCAGTCCAATGATACACACATATGCCTGTTCCCCATGTTATGAATCGACTCCTAGGCAGCCCGTGCAGGCTTCTCGCAGTTCCCTGTGTCCTCCCCTGGTGCTTTCCACCCTGCAGATGACTAGAACGAGGGGCCTTCCATTGATTCATTTTCACATGTCTGAAGCGACTCCTTCTGAGAGCCAAGGATGGGGAAAGGTGTTGCCCTTTGCCTTTGTCCCAAGTTGCTTTCCCCAGCTTTTAACCACTCAGAGTATGGGACTCAATAAACTCAACAAATCATTCTGACGCCATGTGTAGGCCATAGCCATTTGTGCTATCTGTCTTCATGCTAACTCGAATTGGAGAACTTCCAGTTGGAATGATGGAAGCATTCTATCTCCCAGGATCTCAGTTGTTCCAAATACCCAGCATTTGTGAGTATTTTTCTTTGCCCATGTTTGAGAAGATCATTTGCTCTTTCATGTTTTGGAAATTATTTGACCTGAGAGTTACTAAGCAGTATCCAGTTAGCTATGTCATAAAGGTCGTGTGCAGCCTGGGACCTGGGACTCCTCACTGTAGGTCCTCACAGATGTGCACACAGTACATCTCCATCACTCAAAAGGGATATGTGTGTGTGTGTGCATGTGTGTATCCAATTAGGAAAACTGGCTCTTTCTCAGGGCCACAACAGTATTCTTCAGTTTCCCATAATAATTAAGTATTTATTCATCTGGAATTCATTATGATGGACAGAACAAGAAGGATGTGTGGGCAATATCAACAGCCAGCATTCACATATAACATAGAAAATGCAAGATCTACCTGTGGAATGCCGCTCTTGCCATATTAAATGCGTAATACGACCATCTGTCCTTGATTACTGAGTGCTCTGCTCTAGTCTTTTTAACCATCTATACACACCCTATGCTCTGGTAGTTCATATACAAAACCATGTCTTCATATTAAGTAGAAGTAAGTCCTGTCTGTGCACATTTTTAATGTCAAATTGTAAAAGTTACTGTTAACTTCTTTATTTTTTTATTATGACTATTGTAACTATTATTTTAATTTTATTTGTGTGTGTGTGTGTGTGTATGTGTGTGTGTTTTGCTTTGCACATGCGTGGAGATCAGAAGACAACTTTCAGGGGTCTGTTCAATCCTTCCACCACTAGGGTTCTAGGGAGTGAACTCAGGCTTTGTCAGCTTACTGGCCCCATCCTTTAATAACATTTTCAATATAATTTAATCCAGATTTCTCTCTGACCTTGTCCAATCAACATCTCATTAAGTTTTGTGATGGTCTTTTCTATAAAGCCCAAGATAGTAATCTCCATGCCTTACCCACCCAAATTTGGGGAGTACAGATGTGACATGCCATTCCTGGAGTTCCTCATATTAATAGAGATGAATCACCTTAGGTATATTTGGTATTAAGACTTCAAGTGCAGAAGCTTAATTTAAGCCTCTCTGTACTAGGTTATGATTCATGTAGTTTAACAAAGCTTTGTTACTTTGCCTAAAGTCTTTGAGTAAGTTCTAAGTATTACATATTCATAAACGTAACTTTAATATATTAATAATATATACATTCTCAAATTAAATATATATAATTAAATATATATTTGTTCTCCTTATTGTGGAAGGAATGTTTTCTCATCTGTAGTGTTCTCTACTTGACCATAAATGATTATTATTTCTGTATATAGAGACGCACCAAGTCTACTGAGCATCCCTGCTAGTTCAGCTGTGGTATCTGTGGTCTCTCATGTTCATAAAACCAATAAATCTCTAATAATTACATGAATTTGGAAAGGAGACTGGAGGGGGGCTCACAGAGAGAGCCGGGGGTGTCAGAGTTGGAGCAGATGAGGGGAAGAGGAATGTACCAAAACATAATTTGCTTGAAAATACCATACAAGATCTAATACCTTCTCTGCTAATTTAAAAAAATAAAAATTAAAAGAAGTACAACTTTTCTTTTGGGTTATGGTTCTGAAATAATGGTAACTAGAACCAACCTACAGAGCTGTAGTCAATAAGAAGAGATGGAAAAAATATGAGGGACCCTGGAAGATTCTTCTTGACATCACTTGAAAGTTAACATTCCTAAAGCACATTGTCATGAACAGCAAGAAATAAAATGTCTTGGGCTGAGTGGGTAAAGGCACTTGCTATCAAGACTGATGATTTGAGTTCCATCTACATGGTAAATAGAAATATTGCCACGATTTGTTCTCTGACCACAACACACACACACACACACACACACACACACACACATTCACTCATGCACATGTGCAAATAAATAAATAAATAAATAAATAAATAAATAAATAAAATGATTAACGATTTTGGAAGAGATAGTTAATGAAACCCAGTTAGGAGAAATAGATTATAGGTCTAAATAGTTAAGAGGCACATGAATCTAAAATACCTGTAGAAATACAATTTACGATACTCATGTATTGATCGTCTGTAAAGAAGACTAGAAGCCAACATTAAGACTGTTGCCCATCTTGTTTTCTCTATAGTCTGGGTGCTGCCATTCTGTGAACAGATGGGACTGAAATACAGTGTGAATACTGGCCACGGCAAATCTCCATAAGCACAGTCAGCTAATGCGGCGTACATGAACATTCTAGAAGCAAAAGAACTGTAAAGCCTAATACTAACTAAGTAGAGTTCCTCCCTCATCCTGGGACGTGATGCTCCATTACAGAATCCTACAGCCCATCCCCAGCTCTCCGGTACACTCAAGACTTCTATGTTTGTCATTGCCCAGGTTCTCCCATCTGTATCTCCTCCCAGCATAATCCAGGCGAATTCCGCTGATGTGCTGCCTAGTGCTGTTTAATTAACCTGTTACTCTAATGAAGCTTCCTAAAGCTTAGCTTTCCTTGTCTCTATGGGGAGATACATCAGTATCCTCTAACATGTCCAAATTTTCAGAGACATGAGGAAACTGAGCTTGCAAGGTCCAGTTCAAGTATGGCTTAAGTAAGATAGTCACATAGTTAAGCTAAAGTATTTTCAAGACGGCAGTCATTTTCTTAAAGGGGATGAGGTGTGTTCATTTATAATGAATGTTACTACTTTAAGGAAATGGTTATTATTGTTGATGTTCCTCTGACAAGTGACTTCTCTTAGGCTAAAAGTATTAACTTTAGCAGAACAGATCTTTAGAGGAATCAAGTCCCTTTTTATAATGAGATGTGGACTTCAACTTTGCAGCTAAGTCTCTGGGATGGCTATTATCCAAGAACCAGAGAGCCAGTTCAGGCTTGGCCCATGAGCTCATCACCAACACAAGCTGCGTTCCTTTACAAACCAAAAAATAATAATTTGTTTCAAAGTAGTTTTATTTTTTCTCCATAATAGGATGACTCCTTTCATTAAAAAAATAGATCTTTTGCAATAAAGTCTTCTGCTAAACAAAATATTTAATCAGAAGGTGTACGAAGGAATAAAAATGAGGGTCACATTCCTCATCCAGACATGAATGCCAACTGTACTGAGCCTGGCTTTGTTTTACTTTTTCTTCTGACCCTATTTTATATAAAGTTAATCCTGATTATTCAGCACTGGAAGAATGGATGGGTGACTTTTCTTTCATAAAGATTTCTTTCCCTTTCATTTATGTGTGTGGGGAAGTGGGGACTATGTGTACATTGAGTGCAGCACCTGCAGAGGTGAGAAAGAAATTATTTTAGATCAACAGGAGTTACAGGTGGTTGTGATACACATAGTGGGTACGAGGAACCAAACTTCATCTTCTATGAGAGCAGTTTGGGCTCTTAACTGCTGAGACATCTCTCTAGCCTCTAATTTTCTTTCTTCCTTTAAAAATATGTGTATGTATTTATGCATGTGAGTGTTCATGTGTATATAAATCCATTTGCATTCATGTGCGTGTTCATGTGTGGTTTAGAGGTCATAGGACAACCTCAGGAGGTGATCTTCTCTTTCCATCTTGTTTGAGACAGGTTTTCTTGTTGTATATTGCTGCACACCAGGCTGGTTGCTCCACAACTCTTTAGGCATTCTCCTGTCTCCACCTCCTATCTCTCCAGAGGAGAACTGGAATTGTAGACGTGTGCTATCATGCCCAGTATTACATGGGTTTTATGGATTTGAAATCTGGTTCTTACGCTTGCTGATCAAGCACTTCACACACTGGGTCTTCTTCACAGCTTGATAATTTTTTTTTACTTCCACATTGTGAATTGTGAAGATGCACAGACTTCTGCATATTAATATGAAGCAAAAAACAAATATAATGTAGAGTACCCAAGAAAGAAGATGCACTGGCTAATAAATACATTCTTGTTTATACATCAAAGATTAAATTAAAGATATTACCATCCTAGACCTTGATTTGATAGCCCACAAAAACACTGGCAGAGCATTTCAAAGCACATAGATGATGGGGTCAAAGACAGCTTGTGGACCATGAACAGAGTTGCTTTTATTCTATCCCTTTAAAGAGATACCGCCAAAGACTCAACCTGAAACCAGCCTTTGTGATTCTGAGTGGCAGAAAGAAATACAGTGGTTTATACCAGATAGAATAATTCTCTTGACTCATTTCATATCATGCAGAATAAGTGGAGGAGCTCTACATGGCCACATTCCTTAATGGACACTTTTCTTTCCTTCTTAGCACAAAAGGAAGGTTTTTCCTCCCTTGAACAAAAACAAACAAACAAAAAATCATCCCCAGTAAACATAAATCCCTCCCTGAGGACCTCAAGCCGTCACTTCAATTCTCCCTGTCACTAGGTTGTGGAAGATAATCCTCCATGCCACTGCTTCATCTGTGAACACGAAGGTCTCTGTCTACAGATAATGGCTTTTGTCACCATGAACCCATTCTCAATACATATGTGATGACTAAAATGACCACATAGCTCATCATCTAAGACAAGTTGTGCTTGCAAGTGAAAGGGGAATTATTCGTAATCAGACATCAGTGGAACCAATAAAGACAAAGAACATGTAGTCCTGTTTTACAGTCTCTGGACAAGAAAGCAAAGAGCTTTAACCTTCTGCAAGGATGTTAACTGCTGGGTCCTTTGGATTGTCCCAACCCCCTCTACTCTATGAGACATTACTGTAAATGTGATCATAGATATTGATTGCCAGTTTGACAAGACCTAGAATCATCACCACGTGTTAGATGACATTGTTAGCTGGTCAGAGGTCACAACCTCCCCACGGCCTAGAAGCTTATCTTGATAAGCTGAGCAAAATGGACTCTTTCCCTCCAGCAGAACTTCCTGCCTCTGCCTGCCCTTATCTGGAAAACATCCCTGAAGCTGGAGGACTGACCTCATCTCAAAAGCTATCTCTAAACCAGATGCCTATTTCATCTTTAGCTTAACCCTTGGCGTAGATCCCTGCTGAGAAGACTTGTGCTAGGGGCTCCATTGTAGGACCCTACTGCCACAGACTAAACCTTGTGATAGAAGCATGCCATTTAATGTAAACTAGGGTTTCTTCCCAGGCTCTCCAATCTTATATATTCCTTATACTCTGGAATAAAATCAGACTGATTCACCAAAACTTGTCTCCTGGAGGGTTGTCTCTATTCATGCTTATAAGCCACCAAAAATTTTTTGCATCCCATCTGCCTCTTTCTCCTCTTGACCTAGTGGCCAACAGGCCCAGAGGGAAAGAGGATTCCCACAACTAGGAGATGTCTCTGGGCAAGTACGTGCAACATTTTCCTGATTAAGTTAATTGAGATGGGAAAGTCCATCCTAATTTCTCTGTCACCATCAGTCTTAGGGTTTCTATTGCTGTAAAGAGATGCTATGATCACGGTAACTCTTACAAGGAAAGTATTCAATTGGATGACTTACAGTTTCAGAGGTTCAGTCCATTATCACCATGGTGGGACACGGCAGCATGCAGACAGACATGATCCTGGAGAAGGAGCGAAGAATACTACATCTTTGACCTGCAGGCAACAGGAAGTAAACAGAGACACTGTGCATGGCTGGAACATATATGAGACCTCAAAGCCCATATCCACAGTAAAATACTTCCTTCAACAAGGCTACACCCACTCCAACAAAGCTGTATCTCCTAATAGTGCTGATTCCTATGTGCTTATGTGGGCCAATTACATTCAAACTATCACAGTCCACTCCCGATGCCTCCCATAAACTTGTAATCATATCACAATGCAAAATGCATTCAGTACAACTTCAAAATCCCCATAGTCTATCACAGTCTCAACAATGTTTTAAAACTGAAAGTTCAAAATTGAAAGCCCACCTCCACGGTGATAAACGTGCTCCAACAAAGCCATGCCTCCTAATAGCGCCCTTCCCTATGAACTTATGAAGGACAATTATATTCAAATGACCACATCATCCCACGGGCTGTGGTCTCAGACTGAATACAAAGAAGAAAGCAAACTGAGTACCAGCACTCATCTCTCTCAGTTCCAAACAGTGGGGACAAATATGGCGAACTACATCAAACATCTGCTGCTGAGGCTTCCTGCCATGCTGCACTGCACCTTTGAACTGTGAGCAAGAACAGACCCCTTCTCCTGCAAGTTGCATTTGTCAGAGCTCCAAGAAATGCAACTAACACGGTTTGTTTCTTCCTATTACTCCTATTTCTTTCTCACTTCAGGGTCCATTGCTATTTCATTTGCTTCATTCTCTCCTGTGTTCACGTTACAAGGTGTAGGTTATGGCAGCCTCTCTTCATGGAAACCCAGACAGAAGGGTATTTTCACTCATTCTCGTGATTCCAGTGTGATTTTTGTTTAAAACTTCCATGATTCTAGCCTTGTCTTTCCCTCTGAGTTTCAAAATCATACCCAGAACCATAATTTACATAGACTTTCGATAAAATACTGACATAAAAAGGTAATTGGGTAAATTGAAAATTGCCTCCTGCCAAAAAAAGCCATTCTATCATGCCCCCAAATTTGGCAAAGGACATTATTCATCTACATGTCATCTCAAGCAACAAATCTGATCAATGGCTGTTTTTAGTGAGGGTAACTGTCTCTTTTAAAAGAAATTGTTGGAAGTGAAAGAATTCCAGCTGGGTGTGCTAGCACACACCTGTAACCCTAGCTCTCTGGAGTCAGCATTTTGGAGTTCTGGGGTGCATAGTTAGATTCTGCCTAAAAACAAATGAATTAAGTAAAAGACACAACAACAACAACCACCAATAATCATCTCAAAATCTTAGCACACGTATCCACACAAAACTGTGCATTTCTGATTTGTATTCCTGTCCAGGGGGACCCATAGCAGTCATTCAAAGATCTTCTAAATGTGGCCTTGAGGACATTCTGACCTCTCCTACCCAGTAAATGGGAGGTCAAAGAGAACATGGTAAAGGTCACTCTCCTTACTTCCTTAGATCAGCCAGCAATTCTATTTACACAACACTGACAAACTTCCACCTGGATTCAGCAAGATTCAAAGTAATTAAGAATCATTCCTTAAGTCTATACAAAGCCAAAGGAATGGTTTGGTGAACTTCCGCCACTGTCTGGGACACCATCTTTCTCACTCCCCTTCCTCCTCAACCCTTAATGAGTCCTCTATTTAGTCCTGCTCTGTTGAATATTGCTTGTTTTTATTTAAGACTCATAATCTCTACCATAACTCTGTAGTCCCATGCTTTTCTCTTTGTATAACTATAACACTCACTTTTTAGAGTTTAAATCCCAAGACCTCAAAGTAAATTCCAAACTCCTCAGCTTGGAGTGACATTCTTCTCATATCATAGACACATTGTTTACCCTTTAATAGTTCTTATCAGCTATTCCTTAAGTGGACCCAAACCATGCCGAAGTTCCTGAAAGACCTTATTTGTGCTTTCAAATAGTTTGATTCATTCATACATCTTTAAATGAGCAGCTCCACTTGCCCCATCCCCATTCTAAGTCATAATACCTTTCTCTCCAGGAAGACCTCCCTGAATTTGCCCATAGACTTCTGATCTAGACTCATCAGTGCCTCACTGCTGGGGCACAAGGTCACTCTTTCTATTATCTAAGCTCTATTAGTTCTCTGTGACTCTCTGTTCAGATTGTTCATGAACTTGACAGGACTTAGAATCCCCTAGGAGACACAACTCTGGGTGTGTCTCTGAGGGAGTCTCCAGAGAGGTTCAGTTGAGATTTAAAAAATTAAAGAAGATGCAAGCTGCATGTGGGGAGTACCATTCCCTGTGCTGGGGTCTCAGACCCTCTTATTAGTAAGTGGCACACCAGCATTCACCTCTCTGGTTCCTGACTATGAACACAGTATGGCCAGCTAGGTCACAGGCCTGCTGCCATGCCTTCCTTGCCACAAAGGATCTGGAATGGAAGCTGTAGTTCTCTCCAGTTCCTCCACAGTCGAATCCTGTCTTTAGCATCACCTCCCTAAATACATCCTTCTGCTTTATTTGTTCCTACTCTTAAGATCAGTTAATTTTTAGGTCCTCCCTGTTAACTAATCTTTCTTGTTTCTCCTTCCTTCTTCCCTTTATTTCTCTATCATCTATCTATCTATCTATCTATCTATCTATCTATCTCTATCTATCTACCTAACCATCTATCTATCTATCTATCTATCTATCTATCTACCTGTTTCTTCTTTTCCTTCTTTCTATTCAGGCAGAATATTCCTTTACACTGTGTGAATATACATCATTGTGATTGGTTTAATAAAGAAGCTGATTAGTCTGTAGCTATGCAGGATAAGGTTAGGCAAGATAGAATAAGAGGATGCTGGGAAGAAGAAGGGCAAAGTCTAAGGGGACACCGTAAGTAGCAGAGCCAGTAGGATGGGAAGTATGTAGATTAAGTTAACAAGTCTTGGAGTAGCACATAGATTAAAACAAATAGGTTAATTTAAGTTATAAGAGCTAGCTAAAAACAAGCCTAAGGTATTGACCAAGCATTTATAGTTAAGATTAAGTCTCTATGTGGTTATTTGGGAAGTGAATGATGGGATAGAAAGTTCTGCCTACACACATTCTCTCCCTTCCTTTCCCTATCCATCCTTTATCGCTCTCTTCTTACCTTCCTTAATCACTTCCTATTTTTATTTTTTTAAACATGGGGTCTTGCTATATAGCCCAGGTGGCCTCAGAGTTGCAATCCTCCAGCCTCTGCCTCCTTCCTTTTCATTTTAGAAACTATAATGAGCATACTACTGACAGCTAAAATTCTCCAAAGCATTGTTGAGAACTGTCACTATCACTCTGCCCTGATCTTTACCGCTTTCCTGAAGGATACAACTTCCTAAATAACAGCACTCTTTCAGACTAGGCATTTAAGGTCTTCTACCATCAGATCCCTCAGCTCCCTCTATCCTTTCCTCCATGGCAGCCCAGCATGAATGTGATGTGAAGCAGAGTGCCTTCCATTCTGAAACTATGCGCAATTTTTTATTCTCCTTTCTACCTGGTTCCATGGCTTGTATATGACATGAGATTCACCATGACCTTTACTTCACTAAACTCAACCCCATTTAAGAAATGGAGCTTCCCTCAAGTATAAAACCCATATTTTTTTTTTCCTTTTTGGTTTTCTGAGATAGTTTCACTGTGTAGTACTAGCTGTCCTGGAACTCATTCTATAGACAATGGTGGCCTCAAACTCACAGAGATCATCCTTCCTATGCCTCCTGAGTTTTGGGATTAAAGGTGTGTGCCACTACCACTCAGCTAAAATGCATATTCTTAATTTATAGTTCATTATTTAAGACATATAGCATGCAAACATTCTCTCTCTCTCACACACACATACATACACACACACACACACACACACACACACACAGTTATCTGAACAGAAACTTGTTTTTGAGATAGTCTCACAATACAACCCTGGCTGGTCTGGAAATCCCAGAAATCCACCTGCTTCTGACTCAAGAGTGATGGAATTAAAGGTGCATTCACAGTTAAGCATGGGAAATCTATATAATAAATGCCAACTAAAAACAAAACTACCCAGCTGAATTACAATGGATGTCCTGTGACCAAATTTCCCTGGAACTAACCACAACAGCAAATAAAAATATGATTTTCCTCTCATTTTATTTCTGTACTAGTCTTTTTTTTTTTTTCAAAATATTTAAGGCATCCTAATGCTATAAAGGGAAGAATTTGATTTTGCTCACACTTCTGGAGACTAAAAGTCCAAACACCTCGGTGCCAGCTCTGGCAAAGGTCCTACCCTAGTCTATCATGTTGCCATAGATGGCAAGGGTAGTGTGGTATGTAAGAAGAAGTTATTTAGCCAAACAGAAAGCCAGGAGACTGTGTGCTACAATTACTTCTAAGGGTGTGTCTCCAACTCATATAAGATCTCCCACTAGGCCTGTGTCTAGTTCTTCTTAGATCATTAACTCAAGACCTTTTTCATCTGCCTGCCTATGTTCCTTAGCTCTTTAGAGGTTTATCGTTTACCAGCATTCACTGCAAAATACATGTGCACAAAGCTCACCTCAGAATCTTTTCAAAAAATGCCAACCTTGGGGGCTGGAGAGATGGCTCAGAGGTTAAGAGCACTAGCTGCTCTTGCAGAGGACCCAGAATGGATTCTTGGCTCCTACATGGTGCCTCACAACCATCTGTAACTCCAGTTTCAAGGATCTAGTGTTCTCCTCTAGCCCCTGCAGACACTGAGCACATAGGTAGTGCACAGACATATGCACAGGAAAGCACATCTACCCATAAAATAAAACAAATAAAAATTAAAAGACCAGCCAAAGCACAGTTACCTCTAGACACAATGGATAGAGTTGAAGAATACAGGGAAACAATCCTGCTGTGCAGGAAGTGAGGAACACACCAGCAACTCCAAAAGCAGACTTGCCAGAGGAAGCAGGTTTTATTGGCACATTCCTCAGGTGGGCAGTTGTCTCCTCAGAGTGACTGGTAGAGAGTATGCTATGCTACAGAGGACATAGGCAGGCTGCTGAGCTCCAGTCCAGCCTGGAATCCAGTGATAGCTCTTCACTACCTATCTTCTGCCAGGAAGCTAAGCCTCCTGCAATACTCTTATTTGTCCTGCCAAGTGATGGCCATGATTTATAAGGTGTAGGGTGGTCAGAAGTGACTTATGAGAACTGACACAGTACAGACACTTGAACACTGTTGGCCTTTGTAAGGCCAGAGGGCGTGGAAACAAAGGGGCTGTAGAAATGCATTTGGAAAACCTAGGGAGACCAAGTGAGCTAGGTAAGAGAAGACAGGTGCTGTAGATGCAACGCACATGTGCTTTTGTGTGTGTGTGTGTGTGTGTATGTGTGTGTAGGGAGTGTCTGTGTGTGCATGTGTTTCTGTCTGTGTTTGTTCCTCTCTGTGTGTCTCTGTTATTGTGTCTATTTATAAGTATCTATGTATGAATATATATATGCTTTTTCTATATATAGACTATGTGCCTGTGTTTATGTGTCCATGTGTGTGTGTATGCACATGCATGTATATGTGCTTATGTAGGGGTGTGTGCATCTATCAGTTATTATCTATTTGCATGTCTATGTGTATCTATGCATATGTGCACGTGTCTGTATAGGAGTGGGTTGTATGTTTCTGTGTGTGTTCAAGTGTCTGTGTTTGTGTGACATGTGTTTGTATATGGATGTAGATGCTTCAGTGGTGAAGTGGGTATGTCTCTGTATGTATGAATGTCTGTTTTTATGTGTGTCTGTGTTTATATATCTGTGTGCATGTATGTATATATATATTTGTGTGTGTGTGTGTGTGTGTGCATGTGTCTGTGTTAGTATGTGTTGCCCTTTTCTTTATTTTTAGTTTTAGGATATATTTTATTGCCATATAAAGTGAAATTCCTGTTTTATTCTAAGGAATCTAAAAGAGAAGGAGAAATGTGGACATCGAAGATAACACATCTCCATGCCTCAGCAGTGTGTTCCCCAGGACGAACTCTGTCTCTTCCACTTGGAGGAAAGGCAGCACTGTGTCCTGGGAAATGTAGCAGACAAATGGCTGCTGAGAGACAGCAGGATTCTTCTTCCTAGAATAAGGTCTGACACAGAACTTAGGGACACTTGATTATTTAAAAGGTCACAGAAAGTATTCGGTCCCTTTTCCTTCTAATTTGAATTCCTTTACATTTACAGAGCAATATTAGAGGATCAAAGAATAAACCAGAAGTGTCGACTTGAGAGGAAACATTGGCCTCGACTGTAAGAGTCCCATCATTAGTGGTAACGAGAAGAGAGAGTGAGGGCTTTGTCAGCTGCAGGGCTCCATGTTCACTCAGGGCCACCAGCCAGTCATCTGTCAGTAGGGAGGCAGAGTCTGCGCCTTCCTCTGGGAGAAAAGCGAATCCTAAACACCTTCTCTCTGCCCCAAACATATTAGTTTCATTAGAGTCTAAAATGCTGTACCCCAGTCATGCTTACGCTGATGCTGTTAAATCATGTCTAAATTCTTTGTTTTATTACTCTTTCCCTTAGTTGAAAACCATGGTGATCCCACCCAGCTCTTGTGAGTTTCCTTCCCTTCTACCTCTGACTGTTGGAAGAACAATTGGCATCCAGTTGTTACAGCTAATGATCAACATTAAGTAGAACATTAGCCAGAAGAAAGACCATCGAAATCCCAGGAAAACCAAACTCATACAAATGCTTCTTTGTGTGTTAAATACGCACCTCCTAGTCTGAGCTGATTAGTAAGTCAAGCCAAAAATTTAAATATATATTATGTATAAGGGTGTATGAAGAATATTCAAATAAAAATGTATTCAAAGCAAATTAGAAGCATGCTAGTCGTTTGAATAACATGTAATTCATTAGTAGATGTGTGTACATGCATGTATCTTCAAATCTCATTTTTTCTATTATTTATAATATTTTAGACTTCTAAAATTCAAATTGCTTCCTGTTAGTTAAGGTTCTTTCAAAGTCTAGCCCATGGACTGTCTTGAAGAATTCTCCATTCATTCTATGTATTCTATGTGCATTTCAAAAAATAAGCAGTTGTTCCCCTCCTCTCATAGGTAAACATGCATACTGTTTCTGCGGGATATCATCCTTTCTGGGTGCCTGCAGCTTTGGTCAATTTCCCTGTTGATCTGTGCTCACTTGTCCCACCTACCTCCATGTCTTTCCCCATTACAATCTGCTGGTGCTAAAAAGCCTCAAGCAAATGACTTTTTCATGAACCCACATTGGGCACCAATTGATATATGATTAATAAAAACTCAGAGAGAAATTGGAGTTTAACCTGAAGGAAAAAAAAAAACAGAGTACAGACCTAAACAGAGAACTCTCAATAGAGAAATGTAAAATGGCTGAAAGACGCTTAAGAAAATGTTCAACATCCTTAATCATCAGAGAAATGCAAATCAAAACAACTCTGAGATTCCATCTTACACCTGTAAAGAATGGCCAAGATTAAAAGCACTGATGACAACTTATGCTGGAGAGGTTGTGGGGTAAAGGGAACACTCCTGCATTGCTGGTGGGAGTGCAAGCTGGTACAGCCCCTTTGGATGTAAGTGTAGAGATTTCTCAGAAGATTAGGAAACAACCTTCCTCAAGACCCAGTAATACCACTTGTGGGTATATATCCAAAGGATGCTCAATCGTGCCACAAGGACATGTGCTCAACTATGTTCATAGCAGCATCATTTGTCATACCCAGAACCTGGAAACAACCTAAATGCCCCCCGACCAAAGAAAGGATAAGAAAAATGTGGTACATTTACACAATGGAGTACTACACAGCAGAAAAAATAATGACATCTTGAATTTTGCAGGCAAATGGATGGAGCTAGAAAACATCATTTTGAGTGAGGTAACCCAGACACAGAAAGATAATTATTATATGTACTTATTCATAAGTGGTTTTTAAACATAAAGCAAAGAAAACCAGCCTACAAATCACAATCCCAGAGAACCTAGACAACAATGAGGACTCTAAGAGAGACATACGTAGATCTAATTTACATGAGAAGTAGATAAAGGCAAAATCTTCTGAGTAAATTTGGAACATGGGGACCATAGGTTGAAGAGGAAAGGAGAGGCAGGGAGGGGAGCAGAGAAAATTGTAGAGCTCAATAAAAATCAATAAAATTTAAAAAAAGGCATGCACCACTGGGATTAAAAGCATGCACTGCCTGGTTTCTATGGCAACTCATGTGACTGCTGGGAATAAAAGTGTGTGTTACCACTGCCTGGTCTGTAAGGCTGACCAGTGGGGCTGTTTTATTCTCTGATATTCAGGCAATCTTTATTTATCAAATACAAAAGAAATGTCACTACAACAATCACAGCCTCTCTTCCCACGGGACAGGGATCATCATCCTAGGCCAGTGGAAAGAAAGAGTTTAAGAGGTGTAGGTAACAGATAATTATAGCAAAACAGGAGTTTCCAGGCACAGCAAGGGAATTGTACACATAAATTCAGAGCAGCTGGGACTGTGTGCACAGGACCTGTACAAGACCAAGTCAGACAAACTCTTAGCGTGTCCCAGGGAGAGGTTCATGAAGTCCCACCCTTAGCTGAGGAGCTATTAACAATTGATCTCTGCTTGGAGTTACTTTATTCAGGGATATGGCTTCTGAGAGACTATTCATGCGCTAATAGGTGACCCAATACCCACACATGTAGCACAACTAATAAACCAGAGACAGATATTGGGGTTCAACCTGAAGGTCAGAAAAGCAAAACAGTCAGCCCCTGGCTCTTACCTCTACCTCAATCCAAAATTGCAATAATGCTTCCAGAAATCCTCAGAATGAGTCTGAGTGAGAGCTTCCTCCTCCCATTTTATACTCCTCTCTAAGGCTGGGATCAAAGGCATGCACCACTACTACCCTGTTTCTATGGTAAACTAGTGTGGCTACTGGGATTAAAGGTGTGTGTCACCACTACCTGGTCTGTAAGGCTGACCAGTGGGGCTGTTTTACTCTCTAATCTTCAGGCAAGCTTCATTTATTAAAATACAAATGAAATATCGCCACACACACACGACACACACACACACACACACACACACACACACTGGCAACACTAAGTGAATTCAATGGGGCTTTAAAAAAGAAGATAAGAGATTAGGAGGGAATAGTGGGGACAGTAATAAAACAAGAATTGGAGGGGAAATATAGGGATGTGGCTTGACAAAAGCACATTATATGCACATATGAAATTCTCAATCAATAAAAAATAATGCTAAAAATGAAGTTGAGTATTGAAACCTCTGACTCCTACTGCTCAGCTGTCTTTCCATAAAAATGGGTATCATTTTTGTATGCAGTGGCTATTTGAATCAAGGATTTGTCTCTGCCTTTCAATTTCTATGCTTCTATGAACCATTTGATCTATTTGCTATTGATGAAAACATACTAATAAGGTAAGAGTTACTCCTGTCATTTTGGCTGTCTGTTTGATTGTAGCTAAGGCTTGTCTTACTCTAGTCCCACAGTGCTGCTTTCTTTTACACTGGAGATTTTTCTACAATACCATTTGATTCATTTGATTTCATATTTTTTTCTCTTACTACATGTGGCACTTGTGAGTTATTTTCTTAGTGGTTTCTTTGGGAATAAAATTAGCATGCCACCTAAAAAGAATGTTCAAATTAATACTACCATGACTTCAACAACACACATAGAGGTGTTCCTGTGCACAGTAGAGCGAATTTATAATTTCTAAGCAAAGACTGAGACATTTTTCTTAATGCATGGGCTTGTATGCATCTTTTAGAACTGTGTAGATTATTCTGTTAAAATTCACCCATTAGTTGGATACACTGAGCCAGCTAGAAAAAGTACTTCTCTTGTGGTCAGTAGAGTGGTATGAGGTAGAGGGAGTAATTGCCCTAATAGTCACAGCTGTTAGTATCTATGAAATGACAGTTTATGTCAGTTAGAATGAACTAGGCAACAGTTCATTCACCTGAGTATGTCAGCTCCTAACTTTATCCATGGAAAGTTGTATTATAAATCACCTCAAAATCCCGCTCCTAAAGACACAGGAGCTATAAAGCTATTTCTAACCCTCCAGAGAGTACTTGCATGATTTGGACATTACCTTAGTTATCATCAGTAACAAGAATCCAGCATGAGAGAAAAGTGGTCTTTCTGCTCTTTTTTTTTCTAGAATAAGACTCACAACATAATATAAAAATAAAAGTAAAAACAAAATAATAAAATATGAAGCAGATAACCTAAGCCCCTTCATCTCCTACATCTCCTCAGGAGGAAGAGCTCATTAATTCATTGTTCATTCTATCCCATGCTCTGTATTCATATTTAAGATTGTTCTGTTGAAACTGAAAAAAAATATAAAGCTGTAACAGGATAAAAATACTCTCAAAATAAAAGAGAGAAATCTCTCTGCCATCAAAGAGGTTATTAGTATAAATGGGGAGCATCGCTTGATGGCAGGAAGCAAGTCCTTGCACACAGAGGGCCCTTCATCTAAGAGCTATTCACACCCAAGAGATAAAACCACTCAGATTACAGGCCTTCCAGGATAGAATGAACTCCACAGATACCAGCTCTTGACTGTCACACAGGTTAGCCAATTCCCCCAGGGGCAACCCTTTTGTTCTCTGGGTGATATGTGAACTCACCTGTCAATTATGTTATCCTTATGGTCTGTTCTTATAAATTTGGCTTCCAGCCCAGCCCTGTGCAAAACACCACTCATGAAAATAACTGGGTACCTCTTGCTTCTGGAATATAAAAAATGAATCCATATTTGTATCAGGTAACTTAAGTCATGAGGCTATGATAAGTGATTCATGGAGTAAGAACCGTAACGCTAGAAGGTCATTTCTCTCTAGGCTTCAGGCTGATTATGGGTGTTTTCACTGCTGTGTTCTCTGCCTCTGGTATTCAGTGATGCGGAAGCCACTGTTTCTAACACCGCTGATCACAGGATGGGGGGAGGGTATCACGGTGAAATCCATGAAGCCTTGGAGCTACCTCTCAGCAACTAGGGACTTCAGTTATGCTCCTGATTCATTAGAAAGAGCAAGTCATAGCCAGGCGGTGGTGGCGCACGCCTTTAATCCCAGCACTCGGGAGGCAGAGGCAGGCGGATCTCTGTGAGTTCGAGACCAGCCTGGTCTACAAGAGCTAGTTCCAGGACAGGCTCCAAAGCCAAAAAAAAAAAAAAGAAAAAGAAAGAGCAAGTCATGTGTCCAAATGTGATGGGAAAGGGCACAGTCACATGTGATCCTCTAGTAGGACAACCCATTGAGAGAGTTGCAACTGAGGTGGTGGACACACCATGACCATGACCAGACTCTCTTAAAAGGCTCATCAAGCATTCTCTCTTGAACTCACCACCAGTGGGACATTCAGAAATCAAAATACCTTAAATCTTGAGTGTTTGATAGCACTGCAAATAGCTACAAATAACCTGTCTCGAGTGACAGACAAATTTGATAGCCAGTTTAACTGGGCTGGAATCAAGTAAGTCCCTCCCATGGGTGAGACTATGAGGGTATTTGGGGGAAGGATTAACTGAGGGAAAAAGCTCTTCCCCAGAGTGGGTAGTCCTGTGGGAGTCCAGGTCTAAAGAGCTCCAAGGGAAAGCAGGGTAGCTTTGCCTGCCTGTCTTCACTTCTCATGGGGGAGAGCATCTATGCTGCTGCTGCTGTGCACTTTCAAATTGACCTGAACACCAACAACCCTAGATCTAGAGTTCCCCAGGCCTTCAGCTCCATATATGGTAGCTGATGGCTCTGGAATCTGACCAGGCTGGGTCCTAACATTGTCACTTCATGCTATATGAGCTGGCACTTGGCAAAGTTGATGAGCACCTCTAAGATGCTCTCACATCAACTGTAAAAGGCCTATCCATCTCCTACATTACTTCTGAAAAACACAGGTGATAACAGCATAAAATATGTATTAAGGGTAAATTCATGATTGCAACTCATTAAAACTCTTCCATTTTTAAGACAAGACTTAGCAAAGGAGGAAATATTCATCAATATTAAAAAATACATTAAAATATAAGCATCACAACACCCAGTACCTCAGTAATACTTTAGACTTTGGAAATACCTTATGTGTGTTGGCTTAAAGGGATACCAGAAAAAGACACATGTGAATGCCTGCCCACACATTTCCTACCTGGGCAAGCATAGGCATGCTACCCTGAGTACTCAACTGACTATGTTTATCTGAGGACCAAACATGTAGTCTACCAAAGGACAGTGAAGGAGTGATAGATAGAGCAGATATATGCTGTGCCTGTTTTTCCACAACTCCATTTGGAGAAAGAGGTTACAGATAGGGGAAGCATACAGTATCATCTACTCCTTTCTTCAGCACCATCCTTGCCAAAGTTTTAGTAGGTTAAAGAGACAGTTTAAGAAGAAGAAAAACCAAGCAAAAAAAGAAGAAAACAAAACAAAAAAACTTACTTGCTTGCCTTACAAGAAAGAAGACCTGAGTTTGATCCCCAGAATCCCCACTTTAAAAACAAAAATCAGTTGTGGTGGAACACACTTGTCAACCGACCACTGGACAGGTGCAGACAGCAAAAGCAACTTACAGGAGCAAAGGCTTGTGGGATTCACAGTTTCGGGTTGTAGTCTTCATGGATGGAAAGACTCGGGGATGAAAGCTTAGGATAATTAGCTGCATTGCAAGCATATCAGGAATCAGGAAGATATGAATGTTTGTGATCACGTTACTTTCTCCTTTCTACACAGACCAGGACCCCAGCTTAAGAAAAGAAAGAATCTACAGAGGGTGGGCCTTCCTACATCAATTATCTGAACCACTATTAACCCCACAGACCTGACCAGAGGCAAGTTTCCTGGGTGACACAAGATCTAGTAAAGAAGACAACTGAGACAACAAATAACCACAGAGATTCTGTCTCAAAACCCAGATGAGCAGTGTCTGAAGAAGAACCCCAAGATTTACCTCTGAGTGCCACATGCGTGAACACAGATGCGAACATTCACCTCCATGTACCTGTGCACACAAACACATACAAAAGGAGTTAAGGCTGAAACTCTGATCTGAAATGGAACTGAAAGTACTGTGTTCTTAGAGGATGGAGGGGAGACCCACATAAGACTAGGCATTCATTCACGCCTGCCAGAGAAGATACCTAGATTTTATCATTCATGACAGTTATTATAATAAAAGAGAACTGAGATATCTTCATGCTGACGTCCCAGTGCCTCTAATCTACAAACACCTGCTCTGTCTGCGTGGAGTACATCATTTCCCCTGACAGGAGACTGAGTGTTTTCCACTTAAGAGAAAGAGACAGAGAGGCACTTGGGTAGAGAAAAGACAGAGGCAGAATGTTCTAGAACTGATATTTATTTCAAGTGTCTCCAGGAAACTACAAATATTTTTGGGAAGAGGAAAACTTGATACCATGAATGACATGAATTTTACTTGGCAGGCTAGATTATTTGAAATAAAGCCAATATTAATTAAATAATAAGAATTAGTTATTTGAACATGTGTGAAACATATAGAAGACATCCTGGTATTAGCAACTTAATAGTCAGAAATTCACTAGTCATGTCCTTTGCACAATGAGACTGGACATAGAAAGACCCATAGCAAGCTAGTATATATGTAATAGCAACCTCAAAAAACCATTCACATTCAATAGAACCTATCTTATTATTGAATCTATATTGTTTCATGAATGTTATGCTATTGGAAATGTGGGGGTTGGAAGGATTTTGCTTATACATTTACTTTATTATACAAATGTACGTTACATATATTCTCTATGCTGGGTCCTGTAATAAGTGGTTTATGTAAACCATAAAGGAAGTGTTTGTGTATGTGTGTGCTAGAGGTTTACAAGAACAAGTAAGTTTTTTGAAAAGTTATTTTAGTGTGAAAATAAGTTAAATAACTTATTAATAAGTTCTAGAGGTTCCAATTTGACCATGAAGCAGAACTAGTCATAAATATACAGAGGAGTGATATGTTGAGAGCAATTTCAGCATGAAGGAAAAATGACATCTTATTGATGGGCTGTTGAAAAGATCTCCCTGCTCTGGATTGGAGTTTTCAGTCAATGCAGTTTTTAAGGCTTAAGAAAAAGATGTTCCCTTCAGTGGTTTCCTCAACCCTGGCACACAAAACTTCTACAACTCTTGCTTCTAAAGGAGAGAAAACTAATCATCAAATGCAAGTTTTTCAAAAACAGATTAGGTGTCTGAGAGGGTTATACCACAAAGTGCCATAGACTTGGTAATTCAAATATTTAAATAATGTATTTCTCTAAATTCTGTGGGATGGGTAGTCCAAGATTATCGGGTTGCTAAAGTTGCCTTCTGGGGAGACCTTATGATCAGTTACCTACATCACTGCTCTGACAAAATGCTAGACAAAAACGACTTCAGAAGGAAGGGTTTAGCTTGGTTCATAGTCTGAGGCTATTGTCAGCATAGGAGGGAAAGCGTAATGGTAAAGCAGCTGTCACGTTGTATCCGCACCGAGAAAGGAGAGAGACAGGTGAATGCTGGTGGTCAGCTTGCTTGCACTTTTTATTTCCTCTAGAAATAGTGCTTCCCCCAGTACAAGTATGTCTCTCTCCTTCAATTACCCTAACCTAGAAACTCACCTCACAAACATACCCACCATGTTTTCTCTGTGGTGACTTTAGGTCCTATGAAGATGACATCAAAACCAACTATCTTCCTTTCTTTGATTCCCCGTTTTCCTTTCTTGTGTAGCTACTCAAAGAGAGGATGCTCCACCTCTTTGCCTTTTCTAAGAAGGGATCCTGTCCTGTTTGTTGGGGCTCCTCTTTATGAACTACTTTAATCATTGTCTCCAGCATGTAGCTAAAAGATACTGGTAGAGTCCAACATATACTTAAGGGTTTCAAGGGACATTCAGGTCACAGCCTTGGAACTGATATAAATGAAATGAACAACTCGCACCATACAAGATCACAAAAGGGCTACAATGCAAACTGGGTACCCATTTCCAGCCCCTATATCTGCTAAAGACATTTGTAATCACTTAACTAAAACAACTCACTTTTAAGAAAAGTTATAACTAATGCATTTCTCATCACAGTGTTAAGATAATATTTATTTCCCATCCCCGAAGCTCCTATTAGATTACATTGGCAGGAAGTCAAGACACACAGAGCCCCCTTCTGTCTAACCAAAATTAATATGAAGTATTAATTGGAGGTACTTTGGCACACAATACTGAAAGGCTCCAGTTAGAAGCAAATGTGGCACAGAGATCAATATGCATAGTAAGATAAATGGCTGGAAAAAGGGACCTGGCTCTCTATGTCAAAGGAAGAGGCGAGTGACTGAAAATCCTTCCTCAGCATTGTCTGCAAGATTCTCAAAACTGACATAACTTGGGGACCCCAGAACTAGAATGTTTACAAAAAACGCAAACACTAGCATTGCCCACAATCAACTGTAGCTTCAAAATATTAGTTGGAAATATCCATAAATTTACAGTTCATATATGTTAAATGCATGTAATTTTGAATATCACGACAAAGCCTCATACTTTCTATATATCCTATGAGTCATGAGTCATCTCTGTGTCCAGTGTATCCGCCCCATATGAACTATCTACTCACTACACATAGTAGCTATCACAGTCAAGACTGACTTGCATCTTGTATTCCAGCAGTTCTTATGTTACCTACCAATGACACAGAAATACAAAAGAAGCAATTCTGGCAGATTTAATGTGCCCAAAGTCTCTAATATGGGTCCTTAAAAAAGATGAGGGTTTATCACAGGTGGGTTTGTCTGGTAAAATGCAAGGACTCTTCAGGGTGAGCTGCTGTCAGCAGTTTCGAACATTTGCTTGCGATCGTAGAAGATAGCTCTATGAGAGTGGAAGCCTTCCTCCCCGTGCATAGACTACACAGGAGCCATAGTCTACATGGTTTAACCAAGTTCAGGAGGATTCCAGACCAAGGTCAGGGTACTCTATCTACCTGCAGGGGGAGACAGAGGGGGTTGGGGGAAAGAGAAAGGTAGCTCTGTCCGTTTTTAATATCATCCTGGAAGCCAATTCTACCCTAAATGAAACCATTTACAGTTAATCATCTTCCCAAAGCTACCCTTTCCCAAACACCATCACTTTTGGACTTACAAGTTTTGTGAGAACACAAGCACTGTGTTCATAATCCAAGCTAAATCATCCTCAGGCTTCTTCACTAATTATTAGAGACTTGGAACCCATTCAATACAATTAGAAATGAAAGACACAGCCAGAAAGAGGGTAGGCTACCTCCTCCAACACAGCTGGCCTGCTGCGTTCAGAGGGCCCTGCATTTTGGCATGACTCCCTGCTAGTATTGCCCTATCATTCTTTATGGCTATGTAACAAGGAATCCCTGTTTATTTCACACAGGACCTGAGATTGATACAACCACACTACCCATGAAAGAGGACTTGGAAAGAACAGAACTTCTACGTGGAAAATGGATGGATGAGAGGAGATGGGAATTTGTGCACCGGATGAATACACCATTAGCAAATCACACCACAAAGGAAGGCTCAGTTGGATTCAAACTCAGTGAGGCAGGACTAGAAGGAACCATTCATCTCCTCAACCTCACTCACACATGTGTCACCCATGTGTGTTCATGGAATAATTCACAAAATACGGACACTCTACCCTGCTGTGTCTCCCCCTTCCATACTCCTTCACGGTCCTTCACTCCTTCACAGTAATTAGATCCATCTTCCATTTCAGACTCCATGGGCTGGGACACTTCTCTCTGAGACTCTTGTCTCTACTTCTGATAGACATCATAATCTAAAAAAAGGAGAAGGAGGAGGAGAAGAAAGAAAGGAAGAAGGAAGGAAGGAAGGAAGGAAGGAAGGAAGGAAGGAAGGAAGGAAGAAAGGAAGGAAGGAAGGAGGAAAGGCTAAGAAAATGAGTAAAAAGGGTTCTGACAATTTTATTGAACTACAACTGTACTTGCTCTGTCTGTCACAGACATCTTTCCTCTGTTTGAGGCAAAGCTGAAAGGACATTGGGCACATGGTTTAGTCCTTGGCAAACTGGACTGAGTGAGTTTTGTTGTTTCTAGCTTTGCAGACTTCATGAGCCCTGTACTTACATCACGGCAGCTCCACCATTCACACTTTCCAACTTCTCCCATGTGTTTCCAATTCCCTCTCACGACCTTTTCTTTAATTATTATTGTTGCACACAGACACACACACACATACACAGCCTCCAGAGATCAATTTTGTGCGGCTCTGTGTTATATAGGGTTGAGTACTTGAGATAACTTAGGCCTGAATTGTTGGAAAGTTCTTTGTTTGTTTGTTTTACAAAAAAAAAACTCTTTTGATAAAATATTCTGTTCCAAGATTTTCTCTTTCTTGTGAAAAATTCAGAAAATTAAAGCGACGGTGAATTACAGTGTTGGACAGGTAGTATTCTGACTGCGTTCTCCAGTGAAGACTGCTGGCATAAATGTTACATGTTGATGATACGTGCCAACAGCTATCAACTTCAAAGGTACCCTTCCTTCTATGCAAATAAATCTTCAGTTCTTTGCTTACCACTCCACTAGCTTCATGAATTTCTTAAGCCACTTTTAATGAGATCAATAAAGTGTTAAGAAAATCTCATGCAGTAATCACTCTAACTGCAGCATGCAAGCTAAAAAGCTCACACTAGAAGACACAGCAATATTCTGTATTTCTACTGAGAAGTGCGACATTTTTCATTTTCCCAAGCACTTTGACATTTTCCTTGGAGTACAACATAATATACAGACTTCCCTCTCAGACAAGGAACCGTCTTTTAAATGCAGAATTGGGTGCCAGGCTTTCTCTTAAGTGTAGTTCAAGTTTATTGAAAATAAACAGGAAGCAATTTCTAGTTTCATCAAGAAAGACTGGCAGCGTGGAATGCTGCTGCAGGGAGGCCAGTGTGTGGGAACCAATACTGCTTAAGGTGACAAAATCATTTTATGTGGTCAGAAAACATAAAAGAGCCTATTAATTATGCTGCAAACTGAGAGGAAAACAAACCACTGAGCAGTTTTAGAAATACAAGGAGAGCTGACTAGGGGGACACAGAGAGTGGAATTATGGGTACAGCTAGGATTCAAAACATGTCCATATCAGAACATGACCAGACCCAAGAAAAGTGTGAAGGTTCCGGTAACTCCGGGCTCCTGCATCTCAATATAAGGCCCATGGATCACTGCCTGGAAACATGTCTTGTTCAACAGTCTCAGAACAACAATATTTTCTCTGAGAGGGAGAAGCTGGTTCAACTTACAAAACTCAGGAAGTTCAAAAAGGTCACAAGACTCAAGAGGTCCTGACCCATGGGTATATGAGCAGCAAGAAAGTGTTGGATAGAGGAGCCTCTAATTAGTGGAATTGCCTGCAAGTTGGGCAGGGAATCATGGGGATGGAGTTTGCATGAGGGCCACCCATGATGGAGTGGTATTTTTGGTGATGCAGTTGTCCAAGTTTCCTATCCTACATGAATGGTGCTTGTCCTTGCATGGCTACGAAACACCACTCAATGCTCAGGCTGACCCTGGAACTACCGTTTAAGATGTACATATCTTAGAACATCACATGGTTTGCGATGTACAGGTCTGCTTTGCTTCCTGCACGAGCTCATCCGGGAGCTACCATGATAGTAGCTCTGGCCTTCACACCTGTGTCTACCATCCCAAAGCACTTCCTTTTGTTACCCTTGACTCACTGGTGATACCCCCTTCCCTCCTGTATTCACAGACACATTAAAATTATCATTGAAAAAGTAAGAATAACATTCCCAAATTTTTAATCAATAAAATCCAATGTTAAACTAACACAATAATATAATGAACAAAATCTGACGCTAACAAGTTAAGAAGAAAATTATTTTTTAAACTCCAATGAAACACAGTGATCTCAGATCACATATTAAAAATAACTTTCTAGGATACTATTGGGTGAGACAATGGTTGTGGCTGTTATCATTTCCAGAGGTGTTATAATGAAGTACTGTAGATGACTTGGATTGTACAGCAGCATGTAATAGTTATTAGGCTGCAGGCCAAGGTCTCGGGAGTTGCTCCTTCTTCCGAATCCTTTAGTGATAGCTTGCCAATGGTCATTTTCTCCCCAAGTCCTCTCATGGTCTCTCACTGTCTGTGTCTAAACCGTCACTGCTTCTATGTCACATGGACTTGAATCCCACCCTTACAGACTAATTTTAAACTTAAAACTCTATTAAAACTAACTTTAAACTCTATAAAAAGCCCATCTCCAAATATAGTCACAGTCTTAGATATTAGGAGTTAGTACTTTGAGATATGATTAAGGAAGGGCAGAGTTCACCCTACAATAGTGATAATGTTGCAATATGAATTATTTTCTCATACCAGAGAGCGTCAATAAAGGATGCAGTATAGAACTAATATAGGAATAGAGTTAATATAGGAATATAGCTAATATGGAAACAGAGTGGTGGGACTAGGGAAATAGCTTGGTAGTTAGAGCACTGGCTGCTCTTTTAGAGAACTAGGTTCAGTTCCCAGCACCCACATGGAGGTTCACCACCGTCCAGAAATCCAGCTCCACGGGATCAATACATGCTTCTGACATCTGTGGATACCAGGTACAGACCTGGTGCACATACATGCACTTGGGTAAAATACTCATACAAATAAAGTAAAAATAAGTAAAAATCATTTTAGAAAAGAAAAAAGAAGCATCAGAGTTACCTTGGGTGAGGAAATAACTTGGTTAATAGGCATTTGCCTATTAATCACAAGGCCTTGAGTTTGGTCATAGATATAAGAAGAATAAAAGAAACAGAAAGCAAAGAAAAACTCAGAATAATGGGAAAACATATTTCAAAATTCAAAGTCCAGAAATAGTTATTTGTACAATTTTTATTTCGCATCTAACTTTCACAAAAGGATAAGAAAATGAATTATTGTATAATTATTATGGATCAAACACTTATCCACTTAGAAATCAAATTAACCTGGCTTTCTACATTATATAATTTACAACACAATTTCCAAGTAATTGAAAAGTTAACTGAAAACTGAGCCAGGTGGTGGTGGTACACGCCTTTAATCTCAATACTCGGGTGACAGAGGCAGGCAGAGGCAGAGGCAGAGGCAGAGGCAGAGGCAGGCGGACCTCCATGAATTCCAGGACAGGCTCCAAAGCTACAGAGAAATCCTGTCTCCGAGAAAAAAAAAAAAAGAAAAGAAAACTAAAAAGAAAAGTTAACTGAAAATAACAAGCCATAATAACAACTCAAGACACAGTAACTTATTTCCTGGAAGAAACAGTCATTTCCACATAAAAACACAACTCCAAATATAAGGCACAAATGGAAAAAGCACAATGATTTTATGATGTTAAAAAAACTAGAGACAACAACACATAAAAGAGAGAAAACAGAAAGGATAAAAGTGTTCTACATAAATGAATGCTGAGGCTCTCGGTAATGGTAAGTTATTAAACAATACTTATAGTTCACGGAGGACTGAGCTGGGTCATAGGGAGGGGTCTCTTTAAGAAGGGCAGATCCTTGCTCCTGAAGTCCCCCCCACCCAGGGAGATCTCAACTGTTATTGGCTGCTGGGTGATTAAATAAAGTCTCTGTGATGGAAAAACTCAGTCTCTGTTTCTTTGTCTGTCTCTCCCCTGCCCCAGTTTTCTCTTCTGTCTTTTGTCTTTTCTTCCTCTTCCATTCTTTTCTTCTTTTTGCTTACTTCATGTCAAGTAGGTCAATAGTAACCACTAAATGGTAAAAACAAGCAATTTGTTAAGCTTTCACCAACTGGTTTATGACTTCTTTTTAGCATAATACAGAGAATTGACATGTGGGCTCAAATGGAGCTCATCTACATTCTTGGTTTGATCTCTAGAAATGCACATGCCTCTATTTCTTGCACTGGTGGGAATTAAAAATTACATCTCCATCCATATGTTCAAATATCCAATATTATTTCTACTACTTCATTCTGACCCTCGGGCTATAGAGAAGAGTCACTCACTCTCCCTAAGGTGAAGCATCAAAGCCCAGTGTTGCATGGGAACGAAATGAAATTCTAAGTCTGTGGTTAGAAGCAAATGACTCGGTTCACGCGCTGGGCTTACAACAGAAGCCTTTCCCCACTAAACTTGACAAGGCACGAAACACATGAGACTCATACTCTCAATTGCATAGGATAACAATCTAGTCCAAACCACTCAGCCCAGGTGTGTTCAGACGTGAATGCCCTGAAGCAGAGTGGCTTCCAGAGTATAGCTGGTGACATTTTGCATTGGACTAAGTCCTGGTTCCTACTTTTATTAACAATGTCACCTTGACACATGCCTCAGTCTCCCCGGGTTCCATTTTCTCCACCTGTAAAATAAAAGACACACTCGTTCTCTATTTCAGGTTGCTGTTTGGAAGGAAGGGGACATTGCAAATACAAGGAGCTTGACATTGGTCCTTGTGTACACTCTGCACGGAAAAATAACATTATCACTGAAGTTATTTTATTCCAAATTATGTGCAAGAAAATCTAACATTTTGATTGCTGGAAAAAATATGAAATTACTTTTAATATTCAAAATCTCAGTCAGTTGGTACAGTTTTCACTATTAGTGCCATAGCTTTCAATATAGTTTCATTTGCACATCCCCAATAGTCTACAAATTACCCCATGATAAGGCATGTGCGTGGCACACATATCTATATTGCAGACCATAGTCAGAGGTTTCTTGATTTGCATATAGAGTATATTTCTGTCTGCAGGAGGTCAGTTAGACCACGTCTGAATTTGCAAAACCACTTAGGAGAACTCTAACTCAGCTGAAATACGAAATTATTCTTTCTGGGTTGATGAGATTATAGATTCTTTTTTAAAAAAAATCTTCTTTAGACTTTTGTGCATTTTTTATTTTAATGAACACATAATATTTTTAAACCTGAATGAGTCTCATTTTAAAATAAAAGTAACTGGCACATAAATTATAGATGTTGTAGGTTTTAGTGGCTCTTGATATGAACTGATAAATTAAATAAAAGATATAGCATGGTGTTATGAGACATCATTGACATTGGAAACGTGACCAGACTGACCTTCAAGTTCAGATTTTAGTTTCCCTGGAGCAGAAGAGAATGATAATTTAGATAGCTCATTTAGCGTGAATTTTACAACAAGTCTGTATTGTTCACTGAAAATATAATTTATCTTGACTTCTACCCAGTTCAGAGCAAGTGGCACAACTAACCTTCTTCAAAGCAGGGTAGTCTAAACTCAGACTCATTACCACTCACTAAGCCATTCCATGATTTAAAATGTTGACATTTTTAAACTTATTAATCTGTGGGTTTGCTGGAAGTTCTTTAGGTCTCAGCCGGATTTGGCCAACCTCAGCAGCACTGAAAGACACAGGAGTCAGAACAGCAAGTGGGTGAGGGGTGAAGTATAGGTCCTTAAGTGTCTGGTCATTGACTACCTATTCGTAATGGGTCACTAGCCACTCCCCTCCGTCATGCTGGCATGAATGTGCTGGCATGGGCATTGCAAGAGTCCAACCTATGTCAAAAAAGGCTAAGCATGGAGCTGACACTTTATTGGTTGTGCTTCATTCCCTTGTTATATGCAATCCACCAGGACGGTCTGGTTTTCAGATGCAAGAAAAAAAGACTTTGACTAAACATAGTGAAATAACAAGTCCACTTGCTTAGCTACATAGAAGCTGGATGTAAAGCAGGGAGGAGTTGGAGTCATTGCTGGAATTGTTTAATGATAAATATTGCTTGATCTCATGAAGGTAGAGTTCTGAATAAGAAATAGCCCCATAGCCTCATTGATGTGAACACATGGTCCTAATTAGTGATGGAAAGGCCATGGAACCTTTAAGAGGTGGAACTTCTCTGGAGGAAGTGCATCACTGGGGATAGACTTGTAGGTTGCATATCATAGCCCCACTTCCTGTCATCTCTCTGTGCTTCCTATGACTTCTCTGCTTCTCACCTGCGAGAATGACCTCACATTCCTTCTGCCATGACTTCCCCAGCATGATGGGCTGTATTCCTCTCATGGAATTATGAGCTCAAAATAAACCTTTTCTTCCATGAGTTGCCTTTGGTCAGAGCATTTAATAACAACAGAAATAAACAATGCAAAACAACTCAAGCAAGCAATGTCTGATCTTCTGGCAAAGTTAAACTCCTTCTCCATCTTAGGCATGCTTGCCAGAACTTCCTTCAATAGCTCACAGGGCCACTCAAGACCACAGTTCTTTTCATGGAGGAAACCAATAGCATACTAATTTAAATGAACACAAATTAAGTGCTTGAATTCACCTGTGAAATGAGTAAGAATGTTTCAAAAGCAATAAGCTTTGCTCACTCACCAAGGCAGCTATTTTATGGGGTGTATTTTCTCTGGAGAAAACCTAAGAGTAGCTGGAAGTTCTTACACTGAGCTCACCTACAGAGAGGAGGCTGCAGGGCAGCTCATCCGCTCACCCACAGGGACAACAGACTGCAGGTCACCCACAGAGCCTCCCTCTTGCCTAACAATGGTCATCTCTTTCCTCATCACTATGTGGTCCCCAGCTGTTAATTTCTTATTTAGAAAGCAAGAACAAAAAGCATATATTTGAGATTATACCTGTTATCCTGAGGCAGAAGGGCAGTTAATTTGAGGCCAACTTAAACTTCATAGTGAAAGAAAATTGTACACTTGAACTACTGCTTCTGTAGCACCCTAAAGTACAACGTATTTACTAATGATAGCAAGACATAGGACTCTGTAAGAAAGCTGCAGCAGCATCAGTAATTGACTCCAAATGACTCTGTCCTGTAGAAGAAGGAAAAGAAAACCAGAAACTGGAAATCAAATGTTTTTGTTTTTATAAATGTAATTTGCTCTCTTTTCTTCTCTTAGGCTTAATACAACCAAGTATATAAACTTATAAGCATACAATATTCACTTGGATTTATAATATATATAAATTTCATAAAAATCACAAAAATCAGAAAATTATAAGGTACTATTCAGTGGTATTATTTCAAAATCTTATCATTAAGTTCAGATAAATCTAAATTTTTCTGACCAAATGCATATAGTAAATGCTATTTCAAAAAGAGAAATTGAGCATCTAAGAAAATAAAATGCCATACTTATTTATAAAAAAATGTATAAAACATTGCTGAGGGCCAACAAGATAGCTGAGCGAGTAAAAGCACTTTCTCCCCAAGCCTGACAACCTGAGCCCAGTCCCTGGAGCCTACACGGTAGAAGGAAAGAACCAATTATTATATGCTGTCTTCTGACATTCACACATGTGACATAGCACACTTAATCATGTTTACACATATGAACAAACACATGCAAATAAATTTTTAAACTGTAAAAATTATTATAGTTAAATATTAATTTAACTGTGTATTGTGGTTGGAATGTTATTGTCTTCTAAAAATTTCATAAACCAAAGGCTTGGTTGTCAGTTACCAAGTGCGGTGCTGAAAGAAGGTGGGGCCATTAAGATGTGGGATCCAAGTGAAGAAAGAAACCATACTCTTAAAGGTGTGATGAGGGACTTATCCACCATTCTTCTTCATGTCCCACTGATTCTTGGCCATACTGAAGTCAACATCTATGTTCCATCATATCCCTCTATAGTTATAGTCTACATTGTTTATGGTCCCAGGTCCATAAACAATGGAGCAATGAGATCATATATTGAACCCTCTGAAACATGTCCTCCAAAATCAATCTCTTTTTTTCTTTTTTTCTTTTTTGAAGTTTATTGTCTCAGTAATCTGTGATAGAAAACTGATAGACAGGGAGATGTTGGTCATCTTAAAAATTGGGTCTGATATTAATGGTTCAATTGATACATCAAAAACTTAAAGGGCTCTTGGAAGTATCACTCTAAGAGAAAGAAACATACATGTCACAGAGAACCTTATAAAGAAGGTTCTAGACATTTTCTATAAGGTTATATCTAAATTAGAAAAGGTTTATAGATACCCTCTGGCTTATTGGACTAAAGCCAAGAGTTTTGGAGATGATAAAAGAATGGCTGTCAAATAGCATGCTTTTTGTTTTGGTTGGGTTTCCCTTTTGGGACTTGAGTGACATGAATGTTCTGGAGGTGATTGTGGTGATGGTAGTCTACCTATGAACACATGAACACCATTTTTTTTTACTGTAAGTGGGTGAATGTATTTAAATAAATTATAGAAATAATGAATGAGCAGGTGAAAAAATAATCAAAATTCATGTTGGACCATAGACAAATATTTAGGGGAACATTCAAAACTCAATAATGAGAAGAATACATCCTACCCATGCTAGTGGATTGATAACTTTTCCTGTTGTTTTGAAACACCCAACTTAAGACAAAAGGGTCTAGCTTGATTTCCAATTTGAAGATGCATTCACCATGATGATAAAGTTTTCCATTCAGGAGTTTGAGATAACTGTTCATATTGTATCCTTAGACAGGAAGCTGGGAGTCCTGGAATGTTCCTGCTCAATTCATTATTTCCTTTTCATTCAACCTAGGAGCACAGGCCATGGATTAATACCACCCATGATAAAATTGATCTTTCAACTCTAGGTTAACTCACTCTAAATAGTCCATCATAGGAAGGCCAAGAAGTTCATCTCCCTCTTGGTTCTAGGTCCTGTCAAGTTGACAATATTAACTATCACATTAGCCTAAACTTCTGAAACAATGTATCATTAGACAATTAACAGTGCAAGTATGTAAACACCACTGCCTGTGAGGATGGGTACTGAGTAGTACAGACACATTCTATCATGGGAAACATCCTTAATGCCTAAGATCTCAGCATTAAGAAAATCATATCACATGTAAGCAGGGGTATTTAGAGAAATGTATTAACCATGCCATAGTCATATTGTGATATTTCAAAATGCCTCTCTAAAAATGATATATTAAACAAGCAAACAGTAGGAAAGATTGCATCCTCTAGTCTCAATACTTAGAAGGTAGGAACAGGAATACAAAGAGCTCAAGACCGGCCTCAGCTTTATAGAGAGCTCAAAGTCAATGTGGACTCCATGAGACATTGTCTCAAACCAACAATATCAACAGTCAAACAGAACTACAAAATAAAACCTATTACTGGAGTGAGGATGCAGCTCAGCTGGTAGATTGCATTCCTAGGAAGTATGAGGGCTAATAGCCAGTCTTGCATAATCAGTTATGAAGAGATATGCTTACAATTCCAGCAGTCGAGGAGACAAGATGACCATAAGTTCAAGATAATTAATCCTTGACAGTGAAGTGAGTTCAACATCAGCTTGGGCTACATAAGTCATTGTCGTAAAAAAAAAAAAAAACTGAAATAATGAAATTGGGGATAATATACAAATTGCCCTAAGTCAATGCTATGCACCACCTATCCCTCTCCACCCCCATGTCATCACATACATACATGATTTATAAATACATAACTAAAATTTATAGTTATTGACCTTATACTAAGTCCTGAAGTGATTTTTAAGGTTTGTTGGTGAGTGGTGTATGTTGGACACAATTTTTAACTGGACTAAAATCAAAGAAGAATTACATGATCTACCAATAAATACAGAAAGAAAAAAGAAAGTGATATGTGAGGGTGTTTTTAAATACCCTGCCTAGATAAATTCTGGATTATATATGAGATCACAATGTAAGATTCCAGCTATTTATAATTGAAAAATGAGAGACGAAATAACATTTCCAACATGCAGGTAAATAAAATAACTCAATGATTACATAGGCTAGGTTTTCAGCACCTAATTAATTAGGGGGTCCTGTGAAAGCAAATGATGGTAAAATTCCCAAAGTAAAAATAGCATAAAATTTGATAATTGAATGAATGCTTAGATTTCTTGTTTTGGTGCACTGATATAAATTGTACCAAGGGAATGAAGAAGTAGCAGATTCAATATGGTCATCTTTTTCTGGAGAAGAAGGGGTATGGGAATGAGCAGTGGTACCCTAGACTTTACAGCTCCCACACATAATCTTCCATTCTTTAAAATATGTAATTGTAAAATCCTTTTTAAGTGGCTGTTATTAAGATAAAACAAGCCAGGCAGTGATGGCACACACCTTTAATCCCAGCACTCAGGAGGCAGAGACATGCAGATCTCTGTGAGTTCAAGCCCAACCTGGTCTACAAAATGAGTTCCAGGACAGGTTCCAAAGCTACAGAGAAACATTGTCTAGAAAGAAAAAAAAAAGACAGAACAAGAAAATGAAGGTAAAAATTCTGAGAATGCCCTGAGAATTAAAAGCCCACTGCTTTTTTCCAGGTGATACTTCCTCCAGAAGCAAAGTAAATGCCTGTGGAATGGTGGAACCTACTCTAGACTCAGGCACTAGATGTGCCACTAACCCTGCGAGAGGGCTCTTGAGCAAGTCCCTGAGCCCTAAGACTATTCTAAAGTGAAGAGGTTGAGTGGGGCCCTGAGTAACCTTTCTTCCACTGTTAATAGTCTAAGGTTCTGAGTTAAAGCAACTCCAGGGGTATGTGTCAGCACTTCCCACTGTAGTAGTCAGTCATTCTTGGAAGATCAGTTGACTACTTTTCAAAACAGCTCCAATTAAGTCCTGTTACAACCTACTTCATCGTGTGTCAGTATATATTCTTACAAATATCCAATTGGACCCACCCTGAATCAATTTAAACAAAATAATTGCAAGAATATAAAAAAGAGGGTGTTCTAATTTTGTACCCGTTGATGTGATAAAATAACCTGACAAAAAGCAACCTAAGGGAGAAAGGGTTCACTTTAGCTCACAATGCAGGCTAGAGGCCATCACTGCGGGGGAGTCGCAGGCCGGAAGTAGTGATTCACGGCACATAGTCAAGAGTAAAGTAAAATGAGAGCATCGGCTCTCCCGTGCATAGTTGCTTATACTTAGCTGGATTTCTTCACTCTTGCAGTTCAGACCCCCCACCCATGGAATGGTGCTGCTTACGTTGGCTTGGGTCCTCCCATATCAATTGACTAAATTAAGACAACCCTTCATTAACCTGCCCACAAGTAAACCGAATATAGACAATCCCTCATCGAGACTCTTTTCCCTAGTAATTCTAAGTTATATAAGATTGATCATAACAGCTAATCATCAAGTTGCCAGTGTACACATCCTTCCTGTAACCTGATGCATATTTTTTAACAACTTCTTGGTCAGAATCCTACCAATTCTACAAAATGTGACAGAAATCACATGTTTTGTCAAGGTTAATCTTCTGTCACTCTGTAAATGACCTTGACCCTAACTACACAGAGAATGGAGTCAGCCAACTGCAAGGAAATTTTTCAACCCCATAATTAACTCTCCTTTCTCTTCTAGAATTTCTTCTTTCCAAGTCACTTATAGTCTTTGAACAAGACTCTCCAATCTTTCCAAGAACATTATTCTATTTATTATCTAAGTTTTATACTGTGTCCATCAAAAGAAAACCTGGAGACCAAAGCTGACTTAACTCTCTCAAAATGGATCTATGAGACATGTTGTAAAGCTCCAAAGGTGTGGCTAATGAGAACAAGTAAATCTTCCATTATTGAAAAGAAAAAAATGTGTACATTAGCAAGTAATGAAAATAAACCCAACAACAAAGGGTTAACTCCTCTATCATATCTGAGTTACTGAAGATTACAATTGGATGATCCCTACAGGAAAGAAAGATGGGAGCTCAGAGGAAGGCTTCCACAGAAACATGGGGTGAACACTTTTGTTTCACAAGGGTGCTTAAGAACTAGACCAACCGGAAAGTCTCCTGTGTGCTTCCCAGATCAGATCCCTTCCTTTCTTTCCCAAGGAAGCAAGTCTGCTCTTATCTTTAAGGGCTTGGCACACTTGTGAATTCCTGTATAGTTTTATACTACATATTTCATGCTCATTTTTCAGGAATTAAAACAATTTAATTGTGACCCCACATCTAACTTGCACTCACGATGGTATCTGCCTCCATCATACTCTGATTTATTCCTTTTGTGGGGTTTTAGTGTCCATATTCACCAGCTACACCACATTTTATCAATTCTATTGTAGACAGAAATGCAGCTTTCTTCAGTTGTTGACCTTTGAAAAGTAATATTTGGGGTATAGAGATATAGCTATGGGTACATCTTGGTTGACAGGTGTCAAGATTGGATTCAATCCCCCAGACTACAAACAAAATATGCTTTTAAGAAATCCCTCAAACTAGTCTATTAATATCCAAGTGCAGCTGATCTAGGCAATGTTCCTAAATATGGAACAGCAGGATCATATTTATGAAAATATTCAAATGGATTAATATAAGTTACATGTTCATATTGCTTTTCAATGTTGAATACACATAAATTAGAACTCGCATTGACCAAAACTGTGAACACAAAGTATCAAAATTAAAAATAACAGAAAAATGTTCATGTGATATAATCATAAGCTGTACATAAAAGCTCAGACCGTCAACACACTAATGTTAATAAATCTAGTAGTGTGAAAAATGAAATGAACCAAACCTGAGAAACATTTGCAACATCAGAGTTTTGTTGCATTAAATAGAATAAATAAAAATGCTGCAATAAAATATGAAAGAAACATGAAAAAGTATCTGTATAAAATTAATTCAATAAATATTATTAAAATGTATATCCCCTGCTCAAACTTATTTCAAATATAAGTAGATTGTTGGACAGGAGATCGTTCATTCTTCCCAGCCACTCAGCTAGCTTAGACCCAAAATAATCACACAGAAACCATATTAATTAAATGATTGCTTGGCCCATTAGCTCTAGCTTCTTATTGGCTACCTCTTATATATTAATTTTACCCATCTCCATTAATTCATGCATCACCATGAGGTCGTGGCCTACCAGCAAAGTTTCAGCACATCTGTCTCCAGTAGCTCCATGGCTTCTCTCCAACTCCACCTTCTTCCTCTCAGCATTCAGTCCAGTTTCCCCACCTACTTAAGTTCTGCCCTATCAACAGGCCAAGGCAGTTTCTTTATTCATTAACCAATAATAGCAACACATAGACAGAAGGTCCTCTCACACCAGTAGATATATTTTCCTTTTGGGATTATAAAAGTCAAAGTTTACTTCTTATACATTGTTGGTAAACAACATGATAATACAGTCACCTAACATGCTTTGAATAATATTACAAAGTAGGGGCTCAGTGGTCAAGAACACTTGACTGCCCTTGCAGAGAAATGGAGTTCAGTTCCCAGCACCCACAATGGGGCTAACAATTGCCTGGAACTCCAGCTCCACAGGATCTAAGAAGTATACTCTTCTCTCCCTCCCTCCCTCTCTCTCTCTCTCTCTCTCTCTCTCTCTCTCTCTCTCACACACACACACACACACACACACACACATACACATACGTACACATACATACACGCATGGACACACACAATGTTTTAAAAACATTAAGAACTAGTATTTAATACAAACTTATGTTAGGTTAAACAGAACATCAAGTACTCCATTGTATTAATACATCTTATCCTTATTCCACAGCCTTGAGATTACTGCAGACTCCAAATATTTTCAAGGGTCAAAGAGAGACATAGACAAGATAAGTGACCTTCTGATCATACTGTAGTACAAAGGCATCTAGGATTAACATTTGCCTTGGCTGGAGTCATGTGTGCATACAGGTGTGTCTGCATATGCTATCCCTAAGTCTTTTCTTGCTTCTAGACTCTTTTTCATAATTGCATAAGCTCTCCCCCACCCCCTCACTACTCTCTGCTTCTCCTCTGTCTTCCTCCTCCTACACGTGGGCTTGTCTTCCACTACCTTTTAATTTTTAAAAACAGTCCTTTTAATCTACCTTGGGCTTATTTTATGATTGTTTATTTATGCATGCCATGATTAATTTAAAAATTTTTGAGATGTGCAAATTACAAGAAGGCAATATAATTGCATGCATAAGAAGTAGAACATTTTAAATATTCAAATTAGGTTAAATAGGAGAAGTCTATCAGTACATATGCATGGGAGGGGATGCACCCTGCCATGCAGCAGTTGTCTTTAATGCTGTCCTGAAGCTCCTCTCATCGGACAAAGCAAAACTGAAGGTTTGGTTGTATTTCAGTCTTGTTTTTTCCGTGCATCCAAGTAATTTGCATTTCTTGTGAAAGAAAAGCTTAAATTTATTGTAAAGGCCAAGGATGCAATTCAATAGGTAGAATGTTTGCAAGTGTTTGAATTCAAGGCCCAACATCACATAATTTCAGCATGGTGGTATGTGCCTGAAATCCCAACACACAGAAGGTGGAGGCAAGAGACAGAAGTTCAAGAGTATTGTTAACCACATAGAGGTTGGGGCCACTCTGAGTTGCATAAGACCTTAGTCCCACCTTCATACTGAATCAAGTGATGGAATTTTATGTGATAAACCTTCCAAACAATAGAACATTGATCTTCAATAATCAGAGATGGATTATTTAGGGGTAAAATACTGACCTTCTTTATATTAAATTAAGCAGCTCTGCCTCTCTCTCTCTCTCTCTCTCTCTCTCTCTCTCTCTCTCTCTCTGTGTGTGTGTGTGTGTGTGTGTGTGTGTGTGTGTGTATACCACATGAGTGACGTGCTGCCCACAGAGGTCAAAAGGGAGGGCAATAGACACACTGAAGTTGCTGAAGATTGCCAACCACAGGTTCTAAGAACCAAATTTCAGTCTCCAGACAAGTAGAAAGTAGTCTTATCTCCTGAGTTACCTCACTAGTCACAATATCAATCCTTAATCAAACTTAAAAGTAGCAAATATTTTGTGGAGATTGGACAGCATACCTTAAAGTTGACTGTTCAAAGTAATCCTAAATCTATCTCACTTGTCTGTCTTCACAAGACTTTATTGTGAAGTTTATCAAATTGGACATTGATTTCGTACCTGGCAGGATTGAAACATTATGCTAGGTGTCCCACAAAGAAAAGAACAATAGAGACGTCCCATCCCCTCTTAAGGAGAGAAGTAAACAGAAATTAAGCAATAAAACAACATCTTTATCAACTGAGTCAAAAAGATAATAAAAGAAGCCCAAAGAAGGGAGGGGTGTACTCTGCTTTTTTTTCTGCAGGATTGGAACAGCCTCAAAACTTATATACATGTGGAGGTCAAATTGATGGATTTGGATGAATTAATTGAATTCCAGAAAAGCACTATGACAAAATGAATACTGAATGAACCCCCGGCAGCAGAGCTGAGCACTTGAGATAGGTGATTTGGGGACAAACCTCTTAATTTTACTGAAACTCAATTTACTCTTGTAAGAACACAAATGATGATAATAATAAAAAGTGCCATAACCCAAAATTTGCTTTTAAAATGAAATTTAATAATATTAGTCCAAACTATGTGCTGAATCATAATAAAAAATAAAATAGAAGCTACAATTTTATATTTTTATTTATTTTTTTTTTGAGACAGGGCTTCCCTGTGTAACACCTCTGACTGTCCTGGAACTAGTTCTTATAGACCAGGTTGCCCTCAAACTCACAGAAATCCACTTACCTCTGCTTCCTGAGTGCTGAGATTAAAGGTATGTCCTACCACCATCTGGCTTCATATTTTATTAATTTATTTATTCTTATTTTTAAGAAGTTTAATGTGTGACATTTGCATCCCTTCTTGTTTCCAAAATTCAGAATAAGAATTTTATTTATTTTGTGAGTATATGTACATGCTTGTATGTGTCTGTGTCTGTGTGTCTATGTATGTGTCTGTGTATATGTCTCTGTGTGTGTCTCTGTGTATATACGTGTCTGTGTATATGTCTCTGTGTGTGTCTGTGTGTATGTATGTGTCTGTGTATATGTCTCTGTGTGTGTCTGTGTGTCTATGTATGTATCTGTGTATTTGTCTGTGTGTGTATGTGTGTGTCTATGTATGTGTCTGTGTATATGTCTGTATATACCTCTGTGTGTATGTCTGCGTGTGAGTCTGTGTCTGTGTATTACTTGTCTCAGGTATAGTTCCTCAGGAATGCCTTTACCTTGGTTTTAGAGACTGGCTCTCTACTGACCTGACACTGGGAATTTGCTTAGATAGGCACACCAGTGGATTCTAGATGTCACCTGGGCCTCTAGCTCAGTTTATCATGCTTGCAAGCAAAGCTCTTTGTGGAAGAACTGTCTCCCCACACCCAGAAATTGCTAAAACAATTGTAAAGTTGTTGCTCAAGTTCGTGGTGTGGAACACTTCTCACTTCTGTTTAAAATCTGAGATATTGACTTGTTATTTTCTACAAATGTTCTTAAGGCTCTTTGAAGTGGACCTCTCTTTTAGAGCAAGCTTCATCTGCAGTTTCCATGAAGAAACCTGCCCAAACCAGATTTTTGTCTTTCATCATGTTCTGGAATTAAAGGCACATACACACTGTACCTGCCTTTTTTATTTGGTTCTAGGGGACAGAACTTAGTTCTCATGTTTGCCCAGAAAGCATTTAATCAACTGAGCTGCTGTGCAGCCTTTTCCCCATAATTTGCCATGGTAGTGCATCACCACTTCGATTGTTGGTCAGTTGCTACACCTGCCCTCATTTGCACCCCCAATTCCATGCCCTTTAAAACTATAGCATGGCATCCATTTAGTCTGGTGCAGCAGGGAACTCAGTCCAGTCATCGGGATGACTGTGAGCTCCACGTGAAGATGCCTAGAGGAGGTGGAGGATGAGGGTCCATGGAGACAGCCCCAAGTCATTGTAGCCTTGCTTCAAAGATACCTAAGTGTGCGAGACATTTCACACAGTGAGTCCAACATCAGGAACCTCTTGAGTAACCCTGGCTTCAATCATTTTGCCTTAAGTCTCTGTCTTAAGTCATTTGTTTCCTGGGAATAAATAATTGCACAGGCACTGATGGGCAGGAAAGAAGCACAAGGTATACCCTGGCCCTCTTAAATCTGAGAATTCATATCAAGGATGAAAACGAGAAGGAAATGGCAGCGAGTATGACTGCCAAAGTGGACCATCAGGGCTGAGAAGATGCTGCTTTTCCTTTTTTTTTTTTTTTTTTTTTTGTCCTAGCATTAACCTTCATACTGACTTGCCAAATCATGCTCAGTTGACCTGCACCAAGCCAGCAACAAGCAAGACAAAGGAGATCAAGGGAGGAAAGCTCTATGAAGCCGGCAGCAAACCTTGTAGGGCTCTGCATGTCACCTCAACCTTACCCCATCTGGAGGAAAGTTAGTGCCACACGCAGAGCTAGTATTTTAAGTCGCCAGATGAACAGCTAGCTCAGAGCCAAATTCCACAGGAAACGGGTACACCAAATTGTCTTACCTCTGAATATTTTTTTCCAGCCCTCATGACAAATCTATTTTCTAAATAGAAATTTACAAAGAAAAAATATAAAGAAAAAGAAAGGAAACAAATTGCAATTTACAAATGACTCCCCAGTTGATGCCTCTGAAATAACGTTCTATGAACAATGGTCTGAATATATTTATGCACAAAATGGTTGTTTCATCTTGCAAACAGTGTACACAATGATTAAGGATGTAAAAATTTTCTAAAGAACAGCAGGGCAACGCTTAGTCATAATCTTTGTTTTTTATTCCTTTTCCTGAGTCCTCTTGTGTTTTAACTAAACCATTGTTTCATTTGAATTTGTGAGAATCCCTGTTACAGATAATGAAAATTTATATTCGTCTATGGAAGAATATCTCCTCTTGGTATTTTCATCTTTCTACCTAAAAAAAATACCCTTTGAAAATTCTTCAATTCTATAAATGTATTAAATCCATTTTGGAGCACCAAGTCTGATATGCTTAATGATGTTTCCTGAGTCAATGTCATACCTAACACAACAGAAGTAATTTAAGAGGATTAACTGTAAACAACACATTTAAAACAGTTGGGATGATAAATTCTATGTTATATGTAATTTTTAAAAATATAATATAAATAAAAGACTAACTTTATATAAACTGTTAACAAAAGATTTACAATTTTCTTAAAAGAATATTAACCAGGGTGACTCTGGTGGCCCTGTGGTCTGCAATGGACAGCTCCAGGGCATTATCTCCTGGGGCTATGGCTGTGCCCAGAAGAATCTCACTGGTGTGTACACCAAGGTCTGCAACTATGTTACCTGGATTAAGAACACCATTGCTGCCAACTAAGAATCCTTCAATCCTCTGAAATCACTATGGCAATAAACTGAATTCCCAACTTTAAAAAAAAAAGAATATTAAAATTTTAGGCATCTAAACTTACCTACATTTGCAAAATTAAGACAAATTTCAAATATTATAGGCTTTATTGAATTATGTATAATAGGTATGCATGTAATAATATTTATAGATGAAAGTATAGGTGTAAAAATTGTCAAGTAAAAAAAAACCAATTTGTGTCCTGATATAACTATGTGTTTGGAGAGAACTTTGTTGGGATATTATGCATACATTATTATAGAACTACGGATGCAGGTACACAGACACTGACATATGAAATGTAAAAGGTTACTTTATGTGTGCAAAAATGATATTTATTTCCAGCTACTCATATTTAGAATATTGGAACCAACTTCCCCACACTGGTAACTACACAAAGAATTCTCTCATAAAATATCTATCACAGTAACAAACTAAAACACTTAAAATTGTTTGGGGGTAATAATATACCCACAGAAAGTTACAAAGAAACAGGCTTTCTCTGGATGTTTTATATTTTTAAATAGTTGGTTATTATTGTTGTTGTTGTTGTTGTTTTTACAAGACAGGGATTCTCTGTAGCTTTGGAGCCTGTCCTTGAGCTAGCTCTTGTAGACCAGGCTTGCCTCAAACTCACAGAGATCCGCCTGCCTCTGCCACCCGAGTGCCGGGATTTAAGGTGTGTATTACCACCACCCAGCTCTAAATAGCTGACTCTTAAATGATTATGGTCCATTATCAAAATAGGAATTTTACATCAACACTATTGTTTGTATGAGTATGAGTCTGTGCCATTTTACATATATATAAATTATATATAAATTGTAATCACCAAGACAGCCTAGACCCGTAACTGTCCCATCACCACAACAACCCTGATGCAGCCCCAAATCCCTAATCCTGACAAGCCCTCATTTCTTTGTCTCTGGGATCTTGCCACTTTGAGCATGTTGTATAATGAAAGTGTAGCATGTGATGTGACATTTGGAGATTTATCAATATCATGGGCACCAAAGGTTCACACCTGCACATTGGAGAGTCACATCCCATGCTGTGGATGGATTATGACTGTGTTGATTCTCACCTACTGCTAAATTCTTTATTATTATTTTTTATTAAAAATTTCCATCTCCTTCAGCCTCCTCCCAGCCTCCCATTTCCCTCCCTCTCCCTACACTCTCCTCCCCCTCTCTCTCCAGTCCAAAGAGCAGTAAGGGTTCCCTGCCCTGTGGGAAGTCCACGGTCCTCCCTCCTCCATCCAGGTCTAGAAAGGTGAGCATCCAAACAGGCTAGGCCCCTCCAAAGCCAGTACATGCGGTAGGATCAAAACCCAGTGCCATTGTCCTTGGCTTCTCAGCAGCCCTCATTGTCCGCCATGTTCAGGGAGTCCGGTTTTATCCCATGCTTTTTCAGTCCCACTCCAGCTGGCCTTGGTGAGCTCCCATTAGATCAGCCCCACCATCTCAGTGGGTGGGCACACCTCTCGCGGTCCTGACTTCCTTGCTCATGTTCTGCCTCCTTCTGCTCATAATTTGGACCTTGGGAGCTCAGTCCTGTGCTCCAATGTGGGGCTCTGTCTCTATCTCCATCCATTGCCAGATGAAGCTTCTATGGTGATATGCAAGATATTCATCATTATGGCTATAGGATCGGGCCATTTCAGGTTCCCTCTCCTCAGCTGCCCAAGGAACTAGCTGGGGATATTTCCCTGGACACCTGGGAACCCCTCTAGAGTCAAGTCTCTTGCCAATCCTAAAATGGCTCCCTTAATTAAAATATATACTTCCCTGCTCCCATATCCACCCTTCCTTTATCCCAACCATCCCATTCCCTAACATCAAATTAAACGGAGAGAAACTCAAAGCCATCCCACTAAATTCAGGAACACGACAAGGCTGTCCACTCTCTCCATATCTCTTTAATATAGTGCTTGAAGTTCTAGCAATAGCAATAAGACAACATAAAGGGATCAAGGGGATTCGAATTGGAAAGGAAGAAGTTAAACTTTCGTTATTTGCAGATGATATGGTAAGTTCTTATATTGTTTCAGGTTAGTGATCCCATTGCTAAAGTTGAGTGAACAAGTGTGTAAATACCTGAGTACCCACACAAGTTGTCATTTTTTGCAGAAGTACCCAAAAGAGTAGCTGTGCTCATCATGTGCCTTTTGCATAGCTATCTTTTGTAGGTGGTTATTGTTCAACTTCATGAGGTATATATAATTGTTTGTCAAAATTCTACATACAATTAAACATACATATATGTATATATAACACTAATCACCAGAATCCAGGTTATAATCATATCTACCACCTCTAAAAGTTTTTATGTTCTGTCTTTGTCTGCATGTATGTCTTTCTGCCTGTGTCTGTCTCTCTTGTGCTCTGTCTCTTTGTCTCTCTCTCTTTCTCCCATGTTCGTATGTATATGTGTATTGTTGTTGTTTTCAACTTTTTGTTGTTGTTTATTTATTTAGTTTTGTAAGAAACTGCCAAACTATTTTTCTGTATGTATACATTATTGACAGACACATATGAATGACCTAATTTCTCTGTATCTTCAAGTCACATGGGACCTTGTAAGTATTTTGTTAGCTATGGTTACAGGTGTGTAGTGATCTTGTATGGATTTTACCTTGAGTTTCTTTAATGTTAGTGATGTTGGATATCTCTTCATGTGTTTACTATATTATCACATCTCTTTTTTGAAATGTAATACATTGCTATTTTCTTTTATGCTTATGGATGTTTTGATTGCTTGTAAGTCTGTGCAACATGTGAATGCCTGGTGCCCATAGAGTTCTGAAGAAAATTCAGATAAATTTCCTGGGATTGTAGTTATAGACATCATTAACTACCAGGTGGGTCCTGGGAATAGAACCTGGGTCCTCTGGAAGACCAGCCAGGGCTCTTAACTGCTGAGCCATCTCTCCAGCCCCTCATCTTTCCTTTTACATTGTCCTTATTTCTGACTTGAGTGCTTTGGTTTTAATTGCTCAGTTTTAAGAGCTCTCTATGTCTACTGTATACAGATTGTTTGTCACTTGTTAATTGCAAACAGGAATCATTTTAAAGTGTGAACTGAGGTGGGGAGTTGGACACCTCTACCTTTTGACATCTGAAGTAGAGTAGAGCTCGTAGGTTCCCTGTGATGCTGAATGACAGTGCATGGAGAAGTACGCTGTTGTGTTCTGACCTGCGCAGGTGTGTTCTGATGCATGTGCACAGGTGTGTTCTGTCATGCACAGGTGTGTTCTGACATGTGCGGTTAAGTTCTGACATGCGTGGGTGTGTTCTGACGTGTGTGGGTGTGTTCTGACATGTGTGGGTGTATTCTGATGTGCAGATGTGTTCTAATGTGCACGGGTGTGTTCTGACATGTGCAGGTGTATTCTGACATGTGTGGGCGTGTTCTAATGTGTGCAGGTATGTTCTAACATGCATGGGTGTGTTCTGTCGTTAGCGGTTGTGTTGTCATGCGTGGGTGTGTTCTGACGTGCACAGGTGTGTTCTAACATGTGTGCACAGGTGTGTCTGATGTGTGTGGGTGTGTTCTAATGTGTGCAGGTGTGTTCTGACATGCACAGGTGTATTCTGACATGCACAGGTGTGTTCTGACGTACAGTTTGGCACATCACTGTCATTCTTGTCAAAAATATCAAGATGACTGATGTAGCTGTGTCTGCTATCTATCTGATGATTTCATTGGTTAGTTAATAAAGAAACTGCCTTGGCCAACCCTTAGGTGGGTGGAGTAGACAGACCAGGAAGAAGGAAGTGAGGTAGATGGCTCAGTCAGATGCCACGCCTCTCCTAAGTGAGCCAGACCACGGTGCCTCTCCTCAGGGAGACAGATGACATGAAGCCAGCCACCAGGTCAGACATGCTGAATCTTTCCCAGTAAGACACCATTTTGTGGTGTTACACAGATTATTAGATATGGCTTAGTCAAGATGTGAGTGAGAAGCTGAAACTAATGGGCCAGGCAGTGTTTAAATGAATACAGTTTCCATGTAATTATTTCGGGTGTAAAGCTAGCGGTGTGGGAGCCGGGCGGCAGGAACGCAGCCTATCGCAGCTCCATCACTACAGATGACCAAAGAGCTATGTCCATATTTTAGAAAACCCAGTCAAAATATATATAAATTAAATTAAATTTTAAATTAAATATAAGGTAAAATATTCCTTAAAATAAGTCAGCTAGCACATAACTGCAGTCCCTGCATCTGAGTTGGTAAAGCTCAGGAACCGTGAGTTCTAGGCTAGCCTGGCTGCCTAGTGAGGCCTTGTCTCAAAAAAATTGTGTCTGGAAAAAAAAGAGATGTAGGACCTTGACTAAATCTATGTAGTTGGCAGTTACTAATTTAATATTTCACTTGAAATTTGTTTATTGGGCCATAGTGCATTCCCTGGGCTATTCTGAACCCTAATGATTTTACCATAATCACTAATAAAAGAGCTCCCATTGCAGTTAGACTACCAGAGGGACAAGAGGAGCAGATAATAATGAACAAAGTGATATTAGAGTGAGTGCCTTACTAAGCTAAACTCTATTCACAGGAGGGCATGAGCTGGCTGCTACTGCTGATGACAACAGGGGCATTCTCTAAAGGTAGGCCATTTGTGAAGGAATCAAAACAGTAAGATCTGAGCCAGGCATACCCTTAGTTCCAGCACTCGGGAGACAGAGGCAGACAGATCTCTGTGAGTTCGAGGCCAGCCTGGTCTACAAGAGCTAGTTCCAGGACGGGCTCCAAAGCTACAGAGAAACCTTGTCTCGAGAAATGATGTGGGATTTCTCTCTGTATGCTGTGATTACCATTAATGAATAAAGAAACTGCCTTGGCCTGTTGATAGGACAGAACTTAGGTAGGCGGGGAAAACTAAATGGCATGCTGGGAGAAAGGAGGCAGAGTCAGGGAGAAGCCATGTAACCCTGCTGGAGCTGGCTAGAACTTTAGCCAGCAAGCCACAGCCATGTGGTGATACACAGATTAATAGAAATTGGTTAAATTAAGATATAAGAATTAACCAATAAAAAGCTAGAGCTAAGCCAAACAGTATTTTAAATAATATAGTTTCTGTGTCATTATTTCTGGGCCAAGCAGCCAGGGACCAACAAACGGCCCCTCCTCCAACAGAGAAACAACAACAACAACAACAAAGAATAAGATCTGATCAGCTTCCAGAAGAGAGATATACACAGAAACAAACTTGATATATTAATCTGCATCCATCATGAAGCAAACTCTAAGAACAAGAGTGAACACAGTATTTTCCACTGGAGAGTGTGGTAGTTTGAAGAAGAATGACCCCAATATGCCTGCCCATATAGTTGAATGCTTAGTCGTCAGGGCGTGACACTATTTGAAAGGATTAGGAAGTGCTGTTGGAGGCTTTGTTGGAGGACCTGTATCACTGGGTGTGTATGGGGGGAACAGCAGGAGGACTATGAGCTCCCAAAAACCCATACTAGGTCCAGTGTTGCTTTCCTGCCTCCATTGGAAAATAGGCTCCATTGTACACCACACACACACACACACACACACACACACACACTCACACACACACACAAATAATAGGATATACAGAAAAGGACACTTATTCCCAGAAAAATAAATGAGTGGCCCTGAGATTGTTATGTAGAGAGAAAAAGAGGTCTTTCAGGCATTGTATAAAATTAGGTTCGTGGGTTTGGATATTTAGTTTCTGTTTGTTTTTCACATCACTCCTGCTGATTTATCACTGTCTTCCAAACACTGTATGGTCACTACCAGCAAAGGAGGGTGCTGGCAATGCATCTTCGGTAGAGGGATCTCAAGAGGAAACAGCAGACTCTTAATTGAGGCCTTGGCAGCCTGCAATCTCACTTGAAGAAAAAGTCTTTTGTTAATTTTTGCATTCGGAATCAAGACCATTGGCACAAAGATCGCCCAACCCTCAAACAAATTATGATCCACTGCCCAGTTCTGCTTGCAGTTTTGGAAACAAAGTCAGGTTGGGAGAGGGCACATTTGGCCAACATGTTCGAAGTATTGCTTTTCATAGATTTCTGCTGATAACAGAATTTTGTGAGCACCATATTTGAGATGGTTTTATCTGATATTTCTGGAAAGAAACCTCAACAGCTCTTTGCTGCCAATGTTCTATCTACTCTTACCACCAGGATTTTTATACTGTCTCAAGCTCTCTGATAAGCTCTGGGATTTATAAGACAGATCCCAGTTTTATGCAGTGATTTCTAAGATGATTAAACATTTTACTCTATGATAAAATAATCTTTTTCCAAAATAAGCTCATTCCAACAATTAATGTTTATTATATTACTGATATTTGCCAATATATTAGTATCACACATGTGACTAAAATCACAAACATAACACATTTAAAAATAAGACAATAATAAACACTCTTATAATTTGTATTTTTTGTTTTGTATGTGTGTATATGTGTATTATGATAGTATGAGAATTGTGTGTGTGTTGTGCACATGTGAGAACATGTTCATGTGTGAATATAGGTGCTCACATACCATGGAGCACATGTGTAGGTCAGAAGGCAACCTTAGAGCAACTTACCTCCAATGAGTATGGCCATGAAGTTCTAAGAGTCCTCCCATCTGCAGTGGGAATTCTGGGTCTGTAGGCCAGTACTATCTCTTCCAGCTTTTAAAATGCTTTTCTGGAGTTCAAACTTCGGGTCCCTACACATGACGGCAGACGCTCTCCACTGAGCAATGACTCTAGCCCCCTGGGTCCTTTGTTGTTGCTGTTGTTTTCATACTACAGCCTGCTACAGCCTCTCAGAGCTGGAGATTCGGGAGGCAGGAGAACAAACTCTTCGTCTACACCCCACTCTTTGGGAAACATTGGCGTAGAGTTCTCCAGCTGGACTATAAGTTTCTTGGGGTGAAGAGGCCTCCTTTTATTTTGGTTTTCCTCAGCACCATTGACACACCCTTCACAGATGCCTGTGCTTTATGCAGGCTCCACTTCCACAGGGAGACTCAGTTCGTATTTGTGTTCTACCACATGACATGGGGATGGCCTCAGCTGAGCTGGCCACCTAGGCAGTCTGTGCACTTTGATGTCTCAGGCCCCATGATTGATGCAACCGTGTTATTTCCTGAACTCTGTAGAGACAACCCACCTCTCCATGGCCACAACTCACTTTACAAGGAAAAAATTCCCACCGCAATTCCCTTTAGATTTGCAATACCTTCCAAATGCAGGAAGCTACATTTCAGACAGCTCCATCTGTCAGTCCAGTAGCTTGGGACTGCTGTTAAATCTGCCATATTCCTTTTTATTTCTTGTTCTTTCAAAGAGTAAGGAAGGGGCTATATAGGCAAGACACACCAAATTAACCATAATTCATGGGTCTTTCTTCACCAGGAAATAATTCCATAGCTTATGGCTTATTTTTAGCCTTATAAATAATTTCTCTTTTTATTCAGGCAGGCATTTATTTTAGTCATCTGTGACAAGCTGTGAAGAACAGGCTCTACCAGCCAAGGAAAGCACGCTTCTTTGCTCAGTCTTGTAGGTAACAAAGTTAGTTTTGGAATTTATGTTTTCAAGCCCAAATCCAGCTTGTCTTCCTTGTGCACTGGGTAAGCACTTGCCCGCAGATGCACACATTTTAACCATTTCTTCTGTGTCAAGCCTGGGCAACTTCTCAATTAGTTACTAGCCTTTAAATACAAAGGTCTTTAAAGTCTTGCTGTCACAGAAAGTACACACTTAAATGGGAAGAAGGAAAATGTCTCCCGTGACCTCAGCCTCCTATAGCCCTTCTCAGGTCTGTTTGTGTTACTGACCATAGGGGAAATTGTCCAGGTACTCATTCTCTGCAGCTAACATGCCACAGACATGCAGAAAAACTGAAAATGCAGAAGGCTGCATTCTATCGGAGGTCAGAAAGTGAAGCCCCCACTGCATGTGTGAATGCATTGCTATTTGTGTGGAAGTGCATTTGTATGTGCATGTTCCTGAGTGTGTGTGAGTATGCATGTATATTTGCATGTTTACATTTTTACAGGTGTGAGTGGACGTATGTGGGCATGCATTTTGTATGAGTTTGTGAATGCGTACATGAGTGAGCACACATGTGTGTGTATATATTAGGTATACATGTTTATAAGTGTGTACATGATGCTTATGAATGTGTACATACTTGTAAATGTGTATGTATTGTGTTTGTGTGTTTGTAAGTATGTATGTAAGTGTGCATGCATTGTGTTTGTCTGATAGTGTGTCCACACAAAGGTGTGCATGCATGAAAAGAAAGTGCCAGGGCCTTCGCTATCCTCTCTCCACCTTAGTTCTTGAGACAGCTTCTCTAACTGAACCCAGAGTTCCCCTAGCAACTAGACTAGCTGGTTAGAAGCCTGTCTCTGTCTCCCAGTCCCTGAGATTACAGGCACACCTGGTTTTCTATGTGGATCCCAGACTAGAACTCAGTTCCTCAAGCTATCAACTATGCCATCTCCTCGGACTCAGGCAGTCTCCGTTTTTAGAGAGTATCCCTCTCCTCCATTCTTCTGAGATATGGAGGTCCTAAAGGCCTTGCTTCCTAGGGACAGTTGACAGAAGAGACCCCTTTTGTAGGTAGCTTTCATTCTTCCTTAATTTAATTTCTTCCTGTCAAAAAAAAAAGTCCTCCGATTAGATCAGCCCCACCATCTCGGTAGGTGGGTGCACCCCTCACGGTCCTGACTTCCTTCCTCATGATCTGCCTCCTTCTGCTCCTCATTTGGACCTTGGGAGCTCAGTCCTGTGCTCCAATGTGGGGCTCTGTCTCTATCTCCATCCATCGCCAGATGAAGCTTCTATGGTGATGCCAGCTGGACTGGGACTGAAAAAAAGCATGGGATAAAACCAGACTCCATGAACATGGCGGACAATGAGGGCTGCTGAGAAGCCAAGGACAATGGTACTGGATTTTGATCCTACTACACATACTGGCTTTGGGGCGGTGGCTAGCCTGTTTGGATGCTCACCTTCCTAGACCTGGATGGAGGGGGGAGGAAATTGGACTTCCCACAGGGCAGGGAACCTTTACTGCTCTTCAGGCACAAGAGGGATGGGGAGTGGAGGGAGAAAGGGGAGGTAAATGGGAGGCGGGGAGGAGGTGGAAATTTTTAATAATATAAAAAAAGTCCTTTGTCATCTTCATAACGTTCATTTGTTCTTAAAGTTTCTTAGGAAGCTTTTGGAGCAGCCATCCCCTCCTGTAGCCATTAGACACATACAGAGTGCACATAAATGCCATCTGGGAACTGCACCAATAAACCTTTACTGCATCGGTAAACCTTGCCAGGCCTTAGTCATTTGCTGGTTCCCTCAACCAAACATTCTTACGAGGAGAAGTGCATATATTCAGAGAAGCAAACAAAATATGCCTACCATTCATTGAATTTTAATTGATATTGTTCTTTTCCTCATTTTACAAATCAGAAAGCATTCTAAGTAAAAGTAGAAAATCCAAGCTATTGTATAATCCGCAGGATACTGAAGCCACTGTGTGATGTCAGCAAGGCTGTGGGATGGAGGAGCTATAGGTTTCCTCTTGCTTCTGTCATGAGAAGCCACAAACTCTGTGGCTCAGCCCCACAGAGATTCGTGTTTTTCCTGGTTCTGGAGACTTAAAAATGGGCAATCACAGTGTTAGCAGGCTTGATTTTAATTTTTTTGAGTCCTTGGCTACCAATGACTCCTTGGCTGTGCTTTCATGAGGCCACTCTCCATGGTTACCAATGACTCCTTGGCTGTCCCTTCAGGAAGCCTCCCTCTGTGCACATGCATCTTTATCTCATACTGTGTCAAGGCCAACCCCAACAGTCTCATTCTCACTTAAATACACCTTTAAAAGTCTCAAGCTCCAAATACAATCATAATGTAAGGTTCTGGGATTTAGAATTCTGGTGGGTGAATAAGGGGGCATGACACAATTCATCCTGCAAAGACAATCCACGTATGTTAATTACTATTCTGTATGCTAGCAATCAACAGTTGCCATTCCAAATTCAATTAGTTTCACTTGTACTTATATAAAAATGAAATATGTAGGTTAAATCTAATGAAACAAATGTCAGCCCCACTAAAGAATTCTAAAACTCAAATAAACACAAACAGCAACAAATGTATGAAAGGTCATGTTTAAGATCTTCAAACACCAGGGGACTACAGATCAAGGCTAAATTAAGACAGCATCTGATTTCAGTTAGAATCACTATAAAAATAACAATTTTTGGTGAGAATGTGAGGAAAGAGGACGTCTATATACCATTGATGGGAGTATAAAATCAAAAACATCTTGGGGAACAAAATGGAAGTTTCTAAAACATACACACACAAACAACAGAAGAGAGGTCTGTATGCCATTCCGATTATTCAGATAATCTTTCCCTGGGTACACAGCCAAAGGCTAGACATTGGATCCCAGATTTACTGTGACAGGTTGACCATTAATTAAGTATGTAATCAGTTTATGTGGCCATCAGAGTGTCAATCAGTATGTAGCCATAAGATGTGAGAGCCACACTATGGAGTGATATTCATCCACAGGGGAAAATAAAATTTATTATTTGCTGCAAAATTGATGGAACTGGATATCATTATATTAAAGCAAAATAACCCAGGCACAGAAAGACAAGAAGGGCATGCTCCCTCTTGTACATAAAAGCAAAAGAGTTGAGCTGCCTGCAAAATAAAGCTTGAGAACAGGGGTCGAGTGGTAGAGTGGGAAAGGTAAATTAGATTGAATCCCTGAGTGTTATATGCATATGGGGATAACAATTCCCCATATGCATATTAATTGGATTAATATGTACAGTTCAAATATGTCAATCAAAACCAAAACAAGAAATCAAAAAGGGCTGGAACCATGGAGAGAAATCCTGTGACCCTAAGTAGAGAGACAATATCCTCAGGACATCACTTCACAGCTTGAACACAACATTCTACTCAATATTACTCAAAAACAACCCAGTAAGTTGTTTGTTTTTACAATGACAAAAGTTCGAGTAGAAAGAAGATTCAGAGAAGATTTTATGAGTTGAATCTTATCCACCCCCATTTATGTTTGAAGCAGTATCCTCAGCACCTCTGAAACGGCCCACGGTGCAATCAAAATGTGATGATATTTATAGGTGGGAACCTTAAATGGTAATTTCATAAAGACAAGGTATTAAGATGGACGCTAATCCTATCCCTCTGTTGTGTAAGCTTCCTAACATACATAGAGATGCCAGGGATGTGTGTGCGTGGATAAATAAAACACAGAAAGGAGCAACAAAACATGATCATCTTCAATCCTAGGAGGTGATCCTAGGAGGTGACCTACAATCCTAGGAGGTGATCCCCGGGGCATCGACTCTAGCAGCACCTTCATCTTGGACTTCTAGCCTCCAGAGTTCTGCAAAAAGAACTCTCCATAGCTTCTTAAGCCACCCAGTCTGTGGTCTTCTGTTAAGGTACCTCTAGTTTATAGAACAGTAAACATGACATTGAAAGAAAATACAAGTCAGAAGATTGAGACTACCTGATTTCCCTACATACTGACAATTAAGATGATGTTGATGTAAACCAACAGGGAAAGCAGCCCCCAAATAGACACAGCTAGGATAACCTACAGGTCTTGGAAGAAGGAAGAAAGGAAACTCCTCAGAAAATTTAATATTTAGGAAAATTGTTTATGAAACAAAAATGATCCTAATAATCTATATTATACTCACCACTGAAATAACTCTCGAAAAAAATGGTCCTAATAATCTATATTATGTTCACCACTGAAATAACTCCAAAAATAAGCACAAAAGTGTGAGGCTACTAGAATGTAACATGACATATTGGAAATCTAGCTGTTAATTAAATTTTGCAAAACTTTAAAAATAACTATGCATTTCATGTTTATGTGTACATGTGCACACCTATATGAGTTTGAGAACAATTTGTGTGCAGATCCCTGGAAACTGGAGTTGCAGACAGTCGTGACCCACCTGAGATGAGTGCTCGAATCGAATCAGGGTCCTTTGAAAGAGCAAGCGAGCACTCTTGACTGCTGACCTGTGTCTCCAGCCCCCAGCACACTTCTCAGAGGCAACAACAAAAGCGTGATCACATTCTTATGGCACAGCGACCAACCTTTTCTACCCCCCCCCTTCCCGTTTTCCTTCCTGGCCCCTGTAACCACTGTCCCAGTCTCGGGTTCCATATGCTCAGCTTTTCTTAGATTTCACACATAACTGAGATCATGTGACATTTCTTTCTGTACCTGGCTTCCTTTACCTGTCATAACAGTTTACAGGTCCTCACACATGCATGGTCCATACATACATACATGATGTGTATGTCACATTTTCTTTATCCACTGGAACACTCCAGCTGTTTCCATTTCTGGGACATTGCTAATAATGCTGCTTGCCTCTTTAAAATCCTGATTTTGTCTCATTTGAATACAAAAGAACTAATGAGGTGGTGGGTCTAGAGAGGTGCTATTTTTTCACTCATACAAGTGCTTCCATGCTGTTTCCCACAATGGCTGTACTAATTTACTTTGCCACCAACAGAGTACAAGAACTCTCTCCCAGCCACATGCTTCCTTGCTCTCATTATCCTTGGGTTTTGCTCTGTTTTGTTGTTTTGATAACGGCCATTCGTGCTGGGGGAAGGTGACATCTCGTTGCATTTTATTTTGTTTGCTGGTAATTAATGAATAGCACTTATTCATATTCCTGCAGGCCTTTTGCATGTCTCCTCCTGGCAAGCATGTATTTATTGCTATTGAGATTTTAAAAACAGGTTATAAATTTTGGATATTGTTCTCCTGTCCAAGGGTTGGATCTCTCCTCTTGTCTTTTCAAGCTGTTGGTTGTAACTTTTACTATGCAGAAGCTTTTATTTAATTTTTTTTAGAAAATATTCATTACTTCTTTGTATATGTGTGCATGTGCCTGCCTGAATTTGTATGCACAATATGCATGTAGACATTCCAAGATGCCATAGATGCTATTGGATCCTCCACAACTAGACTTACAGGAGGCTGTGAGCTGAGAAATGGGTGCTGGGAACTCAACCCAGGTCTTCTGCAAGAGCAGCAATTCTCCTAACCAGTGAGCTGTCTCCCCAACTCTTATTTGTTTTCTGAGACTTAGAAAGAGTTTTGATATAAGTAGGAAGTTCCTGCTGCTATTGTATCTATAGATACTATAATCCACTGGGTTCTTCAAAAAGCTAGGAAGATAGGACTTGAGCATTTTACTACAGAGAAATAATAATTGCTGCAGAGAGGTGTGTTTAACCTAACTGAAACACACATACACACCCTCTATCTTCCTCTTTTTATCTCTTTCTTTAATATTACTCCACTAGTAAACAATTTCCATAAATATCAATTAAAAATAATTAAACAGAAGACAAAAATGAAATGAAAGACATCTACTTTGTGAAAAATCTATCCAATTAATAATAATATAAGCCTCAAGCTGAGAAAAATGGATTAGAACGCCCTATATCCAATATAGGACATAAAACACCAAAAGAAAGACCGAATGTAAGGTCTGAACTCAGATAAGGATGTGTGATATTTGGCTCATTGGCTTTAATAAATGCATCACCCTGAGAAACGATGGTGGTGGTGGGTCACCTTTTATATTTTTGAATTTCTAATTTTCACTCTTTCCTCTATCTTACTATTAACCTAAAAGTTCCTCAAAAATAAATCAGATGTGACAGCATGCATAAGCAAATGCAAGCTCCAGCATGGAAGGAGGGGCATAAGGTCCTGTCCCCTAGAAGAGAAGCTATTAGCAATTGGTAGCTGCTTGGAGCGGGAGAGCCAGTTTTCTTTAAGGGTGTGGCCCCTCCCAGGTCAACCATACTCCAATGGAAAACTGCACACCCAAGAATATATGGACATCTCAAACTGGACACCATGGTTTGATTTTGTTTGCTTGTTTGGTGTGTGTGAGTGTGGGGGGGGTGGGTATGTGTAGAACACACAAAGCTGCTTCAGTAGGGAAGGGGCCATACATCATACTTGATACATCTGGGAAGATTTGGTGGATGGGGTGAATATCATTAAAATATTTTATTCAAAATTCTCAAAGAACTAATAAAGAAATGAGGGAGAGAATGACTAAGGGCATAGCGCTTCCTAGCTCAGCACTGGGGAAGTTGAGACAGAAAGACTGTGAATACTAGACCAGCCTGAGCTGGCAATAATGTCTCAAACAATAACAACCTAAATAGTTCATAATTTAAAGATACTAGATTTTCATTTATTTAGTCTTCTATAGCTTTAGAAACTTACAAATGAGTGACAATGTTTTTGTTTCTTCAAACTAAAGTATCCAACTAATGTAATGCAAACACATACAGTGCTTGTCTCTCCATACAGTCATCCTAGAAGCTTTTGCTATAACCTTCATGCTGTATCCAAAAACCTGTGCTTTTACTGTGTTGCCACATATTTTTGAAATCTGTTGTTAATGGCAGGTACCAAGATATCACATTTTTTAAAAAGTTGTAAAAAATTTTTATTTTTTAGATAGGATGTGTTTTATTTCATCAGCACCCCACAGGTTACATTTCAGAGGACTTTTAGTTACTAAAAGCTATATTCCATCTCATTATTTTTAGTTTTCAGTTTTAAAAGAATGCCCTTAGACCACCCTTCCAATAAGAGCAATTTTGAGTCAAAGGATATATGCATCAAAAATCATGTTTAACGTTAATAAATTGCTTCCATATAAATGAATGTATCATTTATATTCACTTTTGCAAATTAGATGGTTATAAATGCTACCTAGGCTGACTTCCCTTCATTGAAAAGCAGTGACAGGATGGACCTTCTGTTAGTAATGCTTTGAAGACCTTATTTTCGTTAAATGTTGCACTTTTAAGTCAACATTTACCGAAACAAAGTGCTCCTTAACAGTTATTTTGCAGGAAAGGTAAACAGATGGCAATGGGTCTTGCAGCTTGGCTAATTGAGCTTGATTTTTGCATGCCGCCATGTTTTGCAATGCACACACAGAGCACTGCGCTGTTATTTTGTTTGTTTGTTATTATGGTACTAGGGATTGAGTCCAGGGCTTAGTGCATGGCAGGCACGGACTCTGCTGCTGAATAACGCTCTCATCCCTCGTGTTCTAGCTTTCAATTCTGTAGCTACCTGTTTTAACAAACTTTAGCTGGCAACTTGACACAGCCCAGCGTCATCTCAGGAAGTCACATTTGGGCAACTGCCCAGATCAGAATGGCTTGTGACCATATCTTGGAGGGATGACTCTCATTATTGATTGATATGGGAAGGCCCATTGGTGGCACCATCATCCCAAGGCAGGTGGACTGTCTGAGCATGAGCTTGTGAGTGAGAGAGTAAGCAAGTAAGCAGCATCCCTCCATGGTTTCTTCTTGAGCTCCTGCCCTGACTTCCTCAGTAATGGGCTGTGACCTGGAGTGTAAGCAAAGAAGCCCTCTTGTCCACTAAGGAGCTCTGGAGTTTATCATGGCAATAGAAAGTAAACTATAACCTGACCTTAGCAACATTTTCCTCATAAACTCAGCAACTTAACTTATCATCTCCATGTTCTTATATTTCTGTAGACTTGTGTTTTGCATACATACTCTTAGTATCCCCCTTCACACTGACATTCAGGTCACTAGAGAAAGCTAAGTGGATAAGAAAGAAAATTACAGACCAATCTCACTCGTGAACATTGATGCAAGAATGCTAAATAAAATGCTGGCAAATCAAATCCAAGGACACATCAGAACCATTATGCACCATGATCAAGTAGGTTTCATCCCAGAGATGCAGGGATGGTTCAACATATGAAAATCTGTCAATGTAATCCACCATATAAACAAACTGAAAAATAAAAATCATATGATCATCTCATTAGATGCCAAAAAAGCTTTCTGCAAAATACAACATTTCTTCATGATAAAGGTCTTGGAGAGAGCAGGGATACAAGGAACATACCTAAACATAATAAAGGCAATATACAGCAAGCCAACAGCCAACATCAAACTGAATGGAGAGAAACTCATACCAATCCCACTGAAATCGGGAACAAGACAAGGTTGTCCACTCTCTCCATATCTATTCAATATAGTTCTTGAGGTCCTTCCTAGAGCAATAAGACACCAAAAAGAGATCAAAGGAATACAAATAGTAAAAGAAGAATTCAAACTCTCACTATTTTGCTGATGATATGATAGTTTACATAAGTGACCCCAAAAATTCAGTCAAGGAACTTCTACAACTCATAAACACTTTCAGTAACATATCAGGATACAAAATCAACTTAAAAAATCAGTAGCCCTCCTGTACACAGATGATAAATGGGTTGAAAAAGAAATCAGAAAAACATCCTTCACAATAGCCACAAATAGCATAAAATATCTCAGAGTAACTCTAACCAAACAAGTGGAAGACTTGTATGAGGAGATTTCATTTTAAAAACACCAATCCAATTGTCACAACATTGCTTCAATTTCTCTTTTTTATTATTTTTAGGATTCTGGGTTTTATTTTATGTGTATGTGTATTTCTTTCTCTGTATGTATGTCACATGCATGCCAGTGCCCTTGGAGGCCAGGACAGGTCACAAGTGCTTTTGTAAGTGGAATTACAGAGGGTTGTGTGTACCAAATATGGGAACTGGGACCTGAACTCTGGACTTCTGCCAGAGAGGCAAGCACTATTAACCGCTGAGCCACCTCTCCAGACCCTTCTTCAATTTTTCAGGCTTTCTCTACTGAATAAAAAATCAACATTCCATACATTCACTCTGTGAATAAACATCCTGAAGATCTGGTGGATCTGGTCACTTTCCAGAACCACAGTGTTGCTATTTATGTGTTCCTTAGAAGATGTTTTACCAACTTTTCTCCAAAACATCTCATTGGTATTCTAATTTGGATGGCACAGGCTTTATAGATTAATTTAGAAAAATAACAGCTTTATGATATTGAATCTTTCTAAGAATAAGTTATGACTACTATTCCAAGTTTGCTTTTATAACCCTCAGAAGAGTTTTAAAGTTTCCTACACATAAACTCTCAGTACTTCTTCTTCTTCTAAGGGTTTTTAATGTTTTTTCTCGGCACTGTAAATGGGATAGTTTCTCCATTACATTTTCTGTTTATAGTTAGTATATAAGAAAACTAATGATTTTGATAAAAGTTTTGCAACAAGAGAATTTTACAGGCTCTCTTTCTTTAATCTCTAATGGTTTTCCAGACAATTCTTATGAGTTGCAACGGTCTACAGTCATCTTCTGCAAGTAACGAAAACAAAGTGCTCTCCATCCTCACTTATAATTCTTTGCTTCTTTTTGTGTAATTGTACTCTCTTGGACTAAGATAATTGGCCTCCTTGGCCTCTTTACTGTAAATGCCTCTTACAGAGAGCACATGAGCAGGGCTTCTGAGGACTTGTCCTGTGCACCTGCTTTCTCTTTTCACTGCTGTTGTGGTGGATATATTGCCAGGAGTGTCAGCGAGTCATGCTAAGTTTTAAGAAGCTTTGCTCTCTTCTTTTTCACTCTCTGACTTGTGTTTTCCCAAGATTGTTGTGTGGATCTGCCGTGTTCCACATCGGTGTGTGGATTTGCTGTGTTCCACATGTCTGACTGTGGCCTGTACAGTAATGCAGTAACTATATCTGTTCATTCTTTATAGGTTTCATAAATGGAAGTTCAAACCCATTTCTCTCTTTTACATCATACTGGCAAAACGCCACTCTGTGATTATCAGCTGTGTTCTAATCAGCTGTCCAACACTTTCTTTGGACTTTCAAGACCACACGGGGCTTTACAACAGAGCAAACACACAACTGTTATGCTGCCCTGACTCTCTAAATCATGTGATTAATTACCAAAATGTCAAATCTCTATTACCAGATTCCACACTCCTAGCCACATCTCTGACACCTAGAGGAGCTGCCTCCTAGCCTCCTGTCATGCATTCTCCAGAGTGGATACAGAGGAGTCGTCAGTCCTGGGCAGGGAACATCTTCAAGAAGTAGCTATCTGTTTCCAAGCGTGGGTACTAAAAGGGATGAACCAAAAATGGATCTCTCACCATGCTTCAGTAAGCAGCTTTCATAACCTACTTCACAGCCTCACACTATCCATCCACAAATGGCCCTCTCGGGGCTGGGCTGCCCCCTCATGTTGGGCCTGGTCAATTATTTTCAAGTCCAAATTACTTTCTTTAAGAGTGGGCACCTGCTCAACACAGGTCTTTATGGAAGAAAAACAAACAAACAAAAAACTTGCTTTTACCTGAGGAAACAATTCAAGTTTTGAGCTCATTTCTTCCTTCAAGCAATTTCTGTTGCAAACCCAATTCTGTGGTGGGATTTATAGAAGCCCAGAAAAGAATAGACATTTACTGAAAAAGAACTCAGGGATATGATGTGGATTAGAACTTGGGGAAAAAATAATAAAGCTACTGAGTCCTGAAAACACGTAGCCACACTTGAAAATAGACTGAACATTGAACAGGGTTAATATCACTATAAATGAAGAGGAATATGGTCCGAATTACATCTATGTTATTAGCCACTTCAAAGGTTTCACTTAGCCTCTATTTTCCCCCTTAACTCTTCTTAACCTCATTAAAGGAAGCATTAGCATCTCCTTTCGCTCGCTTCTGTAGATGAATAAATAAAAGAATAATTGCATTTTCAGGGGTGATCCTGGGGCTAACTAAAGAGCTGCAATTACAAGCGATCACTCCTAACCAAGGGGTCATTTAATTCCTTAGCTGATAGTAGCATTTTACCAAGCCTTTCTAGGGTTCTTCATGGATCTCTGCTTGCTTCCTCTTTATCACCCAGCGCTCCAGTGCTTATGCACAACAAATTCAACTGCTTGCTTGAGAGACCTGGTTAAAAGCCCCAGTGCAGAGAAAAAAACAGGTGGATAATATCACTAGAGTGCTTATTAAAAAAATGATGTGATCAGTAGCCATTATCTAGCAAGAAAATCATTCACCACAGGTGCCAATAAAGTACTGCCCCTGCTGGAGGGATGGCTCTATGGTTAAGAGCACTGGCTGCTCCTACAAAGGGCCCAGGTTTGATTTCCAGCACCCACAGGGCAACTCAAAACCACTTATTACCCAGTTTCAAAGGATCTGACACCCTCTTCTGGTCTCCATGGACATTCAGTGTATATGATACACAGACATACATTCAGGCAAAGCACTCATACACATAAAAATAAATTGCAAAAAAGAAAAAAAAAATCAGGCCTTTGTCCAGATCACCTGAAGGGAATCTGAATACATTTCTTTCTTTTAGAGAACAAAGAATACAATGTGTAGACAAATGTTATCTGTCAAATATAATCAATAGTATTATTGACATGGAATGAAAGGCAAAACGTGAAAAGGCTAGAAATATCAAGGTGTGATACAGGACTAAAATAAAAGTCATGTAAGAATCTTCACCATAAAGTAGCTGTAACATGGAAGCTTGCATATAACCAGAAAGTATCAAACTCAAAATTATTCATTTCCTGTCTATTAATTTATTTTGGAGAACTTTCATTTCTATTGACAGCTTAATAAATATATACAATACATATTGATCATATCCATATCCATGTTCTGCCACTAAGCTGAACATCTGCCAACACATCCTCTTCCACTTTCTTTTCCTCTCCCTGTTTATGCATTTAACTTTTAGACTGCTTCCAATGAGAGCTGCCTACTGGAATGCTGATTTTACTGGGTCAAGTCTATGCAAGCCTTGTGTAGGTAACTGTAGCTTTAGGAAGTCCATAAGTGCAATAGTCATGACACATCCAGAAGACAGTGTCCCCCCCAACACTCCTCTTCATCCTATGAGTCTTGAATTCTTCTGTTCCTTCTTTCAGAGATGTTCCCTGAGCCATAAGGTACGGGCTTGTTATAGATGTCTCATTTAGAGTTGAGTAATGAACAATCAGTAATTATTAATACTCTAAGTAGTTGTGTATCTCTGCACTTCCTACTGTCTACTGTGTGAATAAACTTCTCTGGCCACTGTTGAGAACATCACCAAATCATGACTATGTATTTAAAATAAGTCTTATCCAGGAAGACCAACAGAACTGAATCGAAGACCCAGATATCAATCCACACACCTACAACACCCGCTCTTTGACAAAAAAACCCAAAAAATTTTAAAGAGAAAAAAGAAAGCTTTTTTAACAAATGGTGTTGGTACAACTGGATATCAACATGTAGAAAAATGAAAATAGATCTGTATCTATCGCCATGAAAAAAAACTCAAGTACAAATGGAGCAAAGACCTCAACATAAAACCAACCACACTGTACCTTACAAAAGAGAAAGTGGGAAGTACACTTGAATGCATTGGCACAGGAGACCACTTCCTAAATATAACCCTAGTAGCACAGACACTGAGAGAAACAATTAATAGATGGGATCTCCTGGAACTGAGAAGCTTCTCTAAAGCAAAGGACATGTTCAACAAGACAAAACAACAGCTTACAAAATGGGAAAAGATCTTTACCTGCCCCACATTGGATAGAAGGCTGAACTCCAAAATATACAAAAAACTCAAGAAAATGGCCAGCAAAAGAGCAAAAATACTCAAGAAAAAATAGGGTACAGACATAAACAGAGAACTCTCAACAGAAAAATCTAAAATAACTGAAAGACACTTAAGGAAATATTCAACATCCTTAGCCATCAAAGTAATGCAAATAAAAACGCCTCTGAGATTCCATCTTAACTCCTATAAAAATGGTCAAGACCAAAAACACTGATGGCAACTTATTCTAGACAGGATATGACATAAAGGGAACACGCCTTCATTGTTGGTGGGAGTGCAAGCTGGTACAGCTGCTTTGAATATCAGTATAGCAATTTCTCAGAAAATTAGGTAACAACCTACCTCCAGACCCAACAGTACAACTTTTGGGTATATACCCAAAGGATGTTCAATTGTACCACAAGGACATGTGCTCAATTATGTTCATGGCAGCATCATTTGTAATAACCAGAACCTGGAAACAACCTAAGTATCCCTCTATTAAAGAATGGATAAGGAAAATGTGGTACATTTACACAACGGAGTATGACACAGCAGAAAAAAAAATGACATTTTGAAATTTGCGGGCAAATGGATGGATCTAGATAGCATCATATTAAGTGAGGTAACCCAGATCCAGAAAGACAAATATCATATGTACTCACTCATAAATTGTTGACAGAGGTTTCTGCCCCCCCCCGATCTTATAGCCGTTCAATCCCAAAGAGGTCTACACCAATTATTAACTGGTTGTCCTATTATCTCAGGCTTTTTATTAACTGTTATATCCCACATTAACCCATAATTCTTGTCTGTGTTAGCCATATGTCTTGGTACAGTCAGGAATTCTCATTTTGTGTCCTCTGCATCTGAGTGATGACTGTAGACTGAGCCTTCCTCTTCCCAGAATTCTCCTGTTCTGGTCACCCCACCTATACTTCCTGCCTGCTACACTAGCAAATCAGCATTTTATTATGCCAGTAAAAGTGACAAATCTTTATAGAGTATAAGACCATTGTCCCACAGCAATAAGTGATTTTTAGACATAAAGCAAAGAAAGATCAGCCTACAATTCATAATCTCAGAGAACCTAGACAACAAAGAGGACCCTAAGAGAGACATATATGGATCTAATCTACATGGGAAGTAGAAAAAGACAAGATCTTCTGAGTAAATTGGAAGCATGGGGATGATGGGAGACCATAGAAGGGAAGAGGTGAGGATGAGAGGTGAGAGGAGAAAAATATATAGCTCAATAAAAACAATTTAAAAAATAAGTCTTATCTTTTTAGTCATAGGATTTGTCTTAATTGGGATTTTGATTGCTGTGAAGAGACACCATGATCATATCAGCTCTTATAAAGGAAACATTTAATTGAGGTAGCAACTTACAGTTTCAGAGGTTTAGTCTATTATTGTTACAGTGGCACATGGCTGGGCATATGGCAGTGTGCAGGAGGACGTGGTGCTGAAGAGGGAGCTGATGATTCTTCATCTTGATCCAAAGACAACAGGAAGTTAACTGAGACACTGGGCATGGCTTGAATATGTGTGAAACCTCAAAACCCACCTCTGTGATGACACACTCCTCCAACAAGGCCACACCAATTCCAACAAAACCACACCAACTAATAGTACCACTTCCTTTGAGGGACATTGCCTTTCAAACCACCAGAGAATTCATCTGAAGGAAGCAAGGTCCATGTGTTCAACATATCTATTATTGTAAAGGGCAGACAGGTTTATGTGAAAAGGTTTATCTACACTCACTATGAAACAAGTGTGTCTATAATGACAGATGCCTGCCCAATTATAGCCATGCATGCTATTTACCAACAAAGGATATAGTAAAATAAGACACCTCATTACACACTCTCAATTGGAAAAGAAACTTCCATGGATTCCCAAAGTCTCTTTTTAGACACCTACTATTAAGGACTTTATCCTTGTGGGATAAAGCTCTTGTTACAATAATTTCCACCCTCCGACTCTTGTAGAATATTTTCCAAATATTATTATTCCAAAAACTCTTAAGACTTTCACTCAGGTTCTGTTCAGTGTTCAAAAACCCGTGCAGACATTTTTCTCTAAATCAAAATATTGCTTTATGAATGAGGGGGACAAGTAAGACTCAGTAAGCTAAGGAAGCTCAAAGGTTAGGGGAAACCAGAAAGCTCTAAGATTGACAGGGTCCGTCTCCAAGATTATAGAGCAGTAGATCACTCTCCGACTGGGACTCACTCATGGGGCTGCTGGCAAGTTGAGCAGGGAGAACTCAGTGCAGAGCTTTCGTGAATCAACACTCATGCTGGGTGGGCTTCCCCATGTTCAGCCATCTTTGCACCACTCATGGTCCTGTGATAGATTCCAGTAGACTCAGCTTGTTCACCAGATTGTGTCAGAATGTCTATACAATTTGTAATTATAGCATCATATCTGGGGTGAATAGAGATTTGTATTCATCTCCAGGAAAAATCACTCCACACAAATCAACCCCATCAATTACACCTCAGCTGTGGAAGGTCAGCTTCCATGATGACCTTAATCTCTTTTTCTATCTCTTGTCAAGTCCAAGTCCCAAGTCTGACAAAGTCCTGAATTTACATGGGTATCAAACTAAATTCTTGCTGTTTTCCTTTCATTTTTACTCATTTATATTTACCCATTCCCTCAAGTACTTTTTATCATATTTTATCAACCTCAGTCTTTGAAGGAGCTTCAAATCCTATTATAAAAATGAGTGGTAAGAATAAAAACGTACACAGTAAATTGGATCAGGATAGCATTCTGACAGCACGTACCCATATCTTTTTCCTTCTCGGGGGAAGGCATAAAGAATTCTGTCAGAGAAAACAAAATTATATCATTAGTAATAAACAAGAAATATTCTCCTCAGTGAATCAAACGTGAACAGTCTGTGAGAGGAGTACAGAAAGATCCAGCAGGATGGGACCCTACAGATCACAGCACACAAGGCAGAGAAGAGCTGCATGATGTGGCTATTGTTCTCCAAATCAAGAGGCAAGGATACAAGAAGCTGGATACAATCCATTAAACACTCTGTGGATAAAATCCCACAGAGACTGTTTGTGGAGTTATATGAGCAGCGGAATGGATAGAAAGATAAGAATGATTTTTCATGGAAGAGGTGGTTTTTGAAAGCTTAGAACCATGAAGACCTCCCTCCCAAGAACATGAGATAACTTTATCCAGGACAGAATCTCACATGATCAATAAAGACTTTAAAGACTCAAATCCAAGTTCTCACTTCTAGTTAACGCACAAAGAAGCTTAAATAATGCTGAAAGAATGTTCTGGCAAGGAGCTGATACAAAAAGACTTGGAGAGGTGTTTTAATTTGCTAAGACTCTCACGGTCAGAATTGTCTCTGTCAAAACTCTAAAACCAGGTTAAGAGTCATCAGAAATCTCTTGTGTCTGTAATGATATCTTTGTAGAGCTGGAAACAGAGCTTAGTTTCAGAGGACTTTAGCTCAGCTGCTGAGTACTGTGGTTCGGGTGTACAGGCAGGACTTTAGCTCAGCTGCTGAGTACTGTAGCTCGGTTGTACAGGACTTTAGCTCATTGGCACAGGACTTTAGCTCAGTTGCTGAGTACCTGCATGGCGTTCACAAGCCTGAGCACAATCTGTAACAGTGAGAAATATTGTGACAAAAGTCAGTAAATAACAAAGGAAGGATTTAAGCCACTCCTAATCCCCAAACAGCAAGATTTTGGAGAAGTAGCCAGAGATTCCAAAAGCTACAACATTGCAATATTCAAATGTCCAGTTTAAAAGCACAAAATTGACAAACAACAGAAATAAAAAGAAGCAGAGACTATGACCCAAGGAAGGACCAGTATTCACAGGATAAGAATTGATTCAGAACCAAGACTTAAGAACCAATGAAGATTTATAAAAAAAAAAAAAAAAAAGACTCAGAATATTTGCAGGAATGGCTATCAACTATTCAACTTTGATAAGAGACATGGATCTGCACATGAAAGACACTCAACGTATGATGATAACATCAGAAACCAAAACAACCAAGGCATACTTAAATCAGAATGTGCAGAGCAACATCAAATGGAGATGCCTGAAATTTGCAAGAACAAAATGGCGCATGAATACAAAGGACCCTCCATAAGCTTAGATGTTTTTCATGGATCCTAGATGAGAACGTATGGGTGACACTTTACTAAGTCAACATAATTCCTCACTGCATTCTAAATATTTATCCTTGTACCCACAGATACGTGTAGTTCTCAGCCATCACCAAAGAAACATCTCTGCAACAGATGGAGACCATTACAGAAAACCATATTCAGTTCCCAGCATCCATATGAAGTATCCCACACCCTCTGAAAATATAATTCCAAGGGCTTTAATGGCCTCTTCTGACCTCTGTGGGCACTGCACTCACATGCAAATTTCCATAAACATACACACACACACATACACACAATTTTTAAAATTAAAAATAAATTCTTTAAAACCAAATTTCATTATACATTGGTTCCATTTTTATTCCCTAGCATATTTTAAAGACAAATATATAAAATAATGATTTATAATATTATTGAACACAAAATGCACAGTCTGTGTTTGGATTTGTTTTTGACATAACAACATAACAAGGAAGAGGGTAGAGCTAGACAGGGCCCATGTTTTTGCATGCTAATGAAGTTAAATTGGTATCATTCAAATTAGGTTATTATAAGTATAGGACAGGAAACATAACTCCCTTAATTATCATAAACAAAAAAATGTATTTCAAAATGTATACAAAAGAAGAGGGTAGATTTAAAACAATTCTTTAGATATAACTCAACTCAGGGAAAGCAGAGACAGAAATGGGGAAAATCATTACTAAAAATAGAAAAACAAATAGAAAAATGGAGATTTTTTTTTCTTGTCAGCAATTATTTTAATAAGAAAATATATTAGACTAAACAAAAGACAGAAAATAATGAGATGGCTTTTTAAAAGATACATCTATGAGTTGCCTACAGATAGTATTTTATAGAACAATCTCAAAAATATGTTGGAAGTGAAAACTGAGAAGATTTAAGAGAGTGAGGATGATTATATCAAAGTCAGTTAAGAATAGACTAGGTCAAACTTCCCTCAAGAGGTACACTTGATGTTGCTAAACACCTTCACTTAGCAGGAAAATGGGGCAATTTTTAAGCATCCATTCAGCAAACAATAGAACTCCAAAGTATGACACTTGCATAGTGAGAGTTGAAAGAGTAATAGACAATCTAAAGCAATATTTGGAGACTTTATGTCCCTACTTTCAATAGCCAATAGATCCTCCAGATAGAAGAAAGATGAGAATTATTATTACGGGGCTGGAGAGATGGCTCAGAGGTTAAGAGCACTGGCTGCTCTTCCAGAGGTCCCAAGTTCAATTCCCAGCAACCACATTCTGGCTCACAACCATCTGTACTGAGATCTGGCACCCTCCTCTGGTGTGCGGGCATATATGAAGGCAGAATGTTGCATACATAATAAATAAATAAATCTTTAAAAAGAAAAAAAGAATTATTTTACAAAATACAGATTTGCATTATATTATACTTCATCAGCCCTAACACTTGTAAAACATCAGCAACAACAGCAGAACACTGATTCTCAGACACTCAATGAAACATTATCTGTGATATACTATACACAAGCATATCATGCACAGAATATACCAAAAGCAGGATGTACCATAAGGCATGAATTAAGTTCAATAAACTTTACAACATTGAAATAATTTAAAGTATATTTTCCAACTATCAATGGAATTATTAACAGAAAGTATGGTGGTTTGAATGAGAACAGCCCCCACAGGTTCATGTTTGAATGCCTTGTCCCAAGTTGGTGGACCTGTTCAGGAATGATTAGAAGGTATGGCTTCATTGGAGGAGGGTGTCACATTACCTTTCTGCTGTGTTCTTGTTAATCAGAAGCCTTCAGTGACAATGTGTACATAGGAAAATCATTAATTCAAAATTTAATAGGGAAAATAAACTGGAAGCTACAGGAAAATATAGAAGAATTGAAGTGACAAAATATCCTCTGAGAACAAAAAGAAGAGAGAAAAATCAGAGGCAAAGGAGGATAGGATAAAGGGAGTTGTTTTAATAGTTAAGAAGAAAAGCCTTCAGGACCAACCCATAGTAGGACTATATCAATGTTTGTGTACTTATATCAGCTAGTTTTTCATAAACAAGACTCATCCTCAAACATGTCTTTAAAAACGTTTGCTTATTTGAAAACTCAATGAATGAACAATTTGGGCTCAATTCGACTGGATGGTACCTCTGATGTCATCCATATTTTTTCAGGTACATGTGATCGGCAGCTTGATCAATGTAGTATCAATTGGTCCCAGGCAAGACACTTTGATTCTACATGCCCTCTCCTCTTCCTGTATGCTGGCTCAAAATGTCCCATAGGGTATCCAAGTGACTTCCCACGAGACAAGCAGAAGGGTTCAAGGTGTCTTCAAGTTGGGGCCTGGATAGCATGACTTCTGTTAAGGACTGTTGGCCCCAAAGTTCAGGGATCAGCTGAAATTCAAAGGGTAGGGGCACGTTTTATCTTCTGTTGGGAGAAAGTTAAAAATCACCATATAAGGAGGTATTAAGGCAGAAGGGAAATACCAATTGCCTTTTCAACCAATCTAAAATCCTACTCTGTCAGCCAATAATAACATGGAAGCTGACTTTGTAATCAACATCCAAAATGTCCTAAGAGCTATCGTCTTCTGATCCTCATACATCAGTGCCTATATACTTTCTGTGCAGATTTCTAGGCTCTTGCATCAAAAAGAATCCTCAGATTCATATTGTGCCAATATCCCAATTTCTTCTCATCTTAATTTACAGCTGTGATTTTAGATTTCAAATAACAGAAATAACAATTCTGCCTCATAGTTCCTTAAGGTCCATGGAATCCTCGATAGAGTATATATCTGAGCATAACACCTGAACAGAGGGTTCCTTCTAATTTGGTAAGGAGGTAATGATGTGGGAGAGTCTTCTGTCTGAGTTGATTTCATTGGTTAATAAAGAAACTGCCTTGGCCCATTTGATAGGCCAGCCCTTAGGTGGGTGGAATAGACAGAACAGAATGCTGGAAAGAGGGAAGTGAAGCCAATGCTTCAAGCAATCGCCATGTCTCTCCTCTCTGAGACAGATACGATGAAGCTCCGGCCCAAGATTGACGTAGGCTAGAATCTTCCTGGTAAGCCAGCACCTCGTGGTGCTACATAGATTATTAGATATGGGTTAAAGCAAGATACATGAGAATTAGTTAATAAGAGGCTGAAACTAATGGGCCAGGCAGTATTTAAATGGATACAGGTTGTGTGTTGTTATTTCGGGGCATAAGCTAATCAGGTGGCTGGGAGCCGGGCGGGACAAAAAGCAGGCCTTTCCGCTGCTCCTCACTACAAGGTAAGTTGGCTGAGGATCTAAAGAGCAATACAAATATTCCAGGGGGTGACATCAGGGGAGTCATTACAGGCAGAGAGAACACCATAGCAGCAAAAGAAGTGAACATACAGCCACACAAAACAGAGTCCTCAAAGTGTGGGAAACTATGTGCCCACGCAGGGCTCAGCATGAGATGAAGAGTGATCAAGGTTGGATTGGCTGAAGGTTCCTCCTTTGACTCAGTATACAGGAGTCCACCCATAAGCATAGCATCTGAATTGACTCTCATTTGCCACCCCATCACCTATTTTATTGAGGGCAGATTTCAATCTAAGTCTTTAGAAGTCACAGTTCTCACAGAGTACACTCACGTTTCTAGGTCAGACGCCTTACCCTCATATTTCTTTAGCTTACTATTCTTCATTACCTTCTGCAAGAGAAGAGAAACACCACTTGCTACTGTTCTGTAGACAACAGATACCCAAAACCTGAAGTTAAGGTGGTACTCTTCCAGAGTGCTCCTCCACTGTCACGCCATGCTGCACAGGCCATTTTTCTCCTAAGACTGGCCTTTGGTATAAAGTTGGACTCTGGTGCAGGCTTGATTCTTATCGGCAAGGCTGCTTGTTTACTGTTGTTCGTCCTTAAGATGTAGCCTCATTAAATACTCAAAGGTTAACAACCAAACCTTGTTTGCCTTGAGTAAATCATACTCAATTTTCTGGAGCTCACTGCAAACAATCTGTTCCAAACCACTAATTAGGGATGAGAACATAAAAATGAGAGTCCAGACAGCAGTGTCTGCAGAGTCTCAAAGGCGGGCTTCATTTTTCTCCTCCATATCGACAGAGTCATTTGGTGTAAGCTAAGTTCATTCTTTCTCAGAAGGAAAAATGGTTACCAAAGATGGGGGTTCAGGTCCTGATCACAGTGATGACTGGTAGAGGGGTGAAGAGGGCAGAGGGTGGACCAACAAATGTGTAAAATGCTTGTCAGTGCTCCCCACAGCTCGACTGGTAGTCACTGGCAGGTTTCTGATTGAGCTGGGTGCTTATTTATCAGGGACTACAGAGGGGATGTCTAAGCACAGCTCAGTTGAGATCTATTTTTATCTGTCTATCTATCTATTTTTCTGTGTGTGTGTACTTACATGTGTCTATTGCCTCTTTTTCCCCCTTCCCGTGTGTGTATGTGTGTGTGTTGTGTTTGTGCGTGTTGTGTGTATGTTGTACATAGGAAGGAATGGATATATCAATAGATAACATTAATCTTATGTCATATATCAGTGATAATTTTCTGAGCAATGAAGCATCAAACATTCATTAGCTTCATACAACATTTAAGGAGAGCTTATAGGTAATTCTACAGATATCAGCTTGGCTCTGGTTATCTTACTTGGGGCCCCACATGAGTTCGTAGTCACAGACTACGTCCTGTGGATACTAGCCTGGGTTTGGAGTACTCACCTCAAGTCCCTATGACCTGTCATGCTGTTTAAATAAAGTCTTAGGGGAATAGAATGAAAGTTTACAAGACCACATGACCTAGACATGAACCTGGACCTAGACATGACGTTGCCATATTCCAACCTAGTCCACTCAGTGTGGAACAAGTCCTAGAGCTGGTCTGGAATTACATAGCAACAAAACAGACTTTGTCATTGTTTTTTCATTCATTTATTTTCATTTTATATTTGTGTATGTGTGAATGTCTGCATGTATGTCTGTGTTCCACTTGCATGCCTGGTACCTATGGAAATCAGAAGAGGATGCCCTGAAACAGTAGCCACCATGTGGGTGATGGGAACCGAACTTGGGTCCTCTGCCAGAACAGCAAGAGCACTTGAGCACTGACGCACCTCTCTAGTCCCAGGCTACACCTTCTGAGAAGTTACAAAGTCAGTAAGGAAAAGCAAAGATGAATGGCAGATGCAGAATTTGCACCATGCCACATTCAGTCTATTGCATGCGGTAAGAGGAATAGCTTCCTTCTGCTCCGGGTCTCTGATAGGCTGGATTTTGTGTGGACTGGATTTATACAAGAGCAGGGTGAAAGTATGTTAGGAGAGGAAGACATTTAAGTTGATTTTCCTTTTCTGTTCTCCATTTTTTGCTATTAAAAAACTCTAATAAGACTTTAATACCACATTATCTCACTAAAGAAAAGATGCTATGAAATTTGGAAGGTCTGCAGAATATACAGATGTTTAAATTAAACAGACTTGTTCCCTTGGAGAAATCTACTTCCATCGTACTGTGAGAATCTGTGAGCTGAACACTCTTAGCATAGTACCTGGGATGCAGGAGGGACACCATAGAACAGTGTAGGAATGAGTGAAACACAGGGTAATTTGCAGAAATCTCTCATTTGTTCTTTTTTGCTGGTTTGGAAGCCTTTTGATGACCATATACATCGTCAGATAACCTCATTAACTACGAATGGAAAGGAGAGGATTTACCCCAGAGCATTTAACAAGCATTTTGTGCAATCCTATCCATCCTTGACTTCCATCTTTCAGTGTAGAAAATCAAATAAAGGCAGTTCTGTGGGAGAAGACAGGTGAGTAAGGAGCACATTAGATTGGTTTTCTGCCTCTGCATCAGAGTGTTAAATAAGGAAATGGTAGTGCCCTAAAGATTTTTGGCCATACATATCCTGAAAGTTAAGTACCTGTGGGCATTTGAATAAGAACAGCCTCCCATAGGCTCATAGATTTGAATGCTTGGTCACCAGGGAGTGACAGTATATGAAAGGGTTAGGAGGTGTGGCCTTGTTGGAGGAAGTATGTCACTGAGGATGGGTTTTGAGGTTTTCAGAAGCCCAAATCAGGCCCAAGTGCTTGCTTACAGTTTCAGAAGATTAGTTCATTATCAATATGATGGGAAGCACAGTGGCAGGCAGGAAGACATGGCACTGGGGCAGAAACTAAGCTTTCTATGCTAATCCACAGGCAGCAGACAGAGAGACACAGTGGGCCTGGCATGGACCATTGAGACCTCAAAGCCAAAAATCTCTTGCAACAAGGCCACACCTCCTAATCCTACCCAAGCAATTCATCTCCCAGGGACTAAACTTGTAAATATACGTGGTTATGGGAGCCATTCTCATTCAAACTACCACAAGTACCCTTTTAAAAAATACCCAAATATGAAGAGAATTGTGTGATTGGGTTTACCAGACACAAACATGACTCACAGTTTTGTCAAAGCACCATTGTACCATGTAGTGTGTGCCACCCTTAAGTCTAAAAGGCATGGGAACATAGGGAAGAAAGCATTTGAGACTATGAGGGAAAGAACACAACCTCTGGAACAGGAAATCGATGCCCCAGGAGACAGGACACTGCTATGCTTTTCTCTGTCTTGCCTCTTGCCTCATGGTCATAGAAGGGGCTATAACCAGAGGGAATATCTGCCTATATACATACACCTGAATATAGTGTTTTAATTGTAGCTTCTACTTATGGCTGGAGGAATGAAGAAGAGGATCACCAAGTTAGGAACCACCAGAAAGATCCAGCAAGATGGGCATTTAGGTAAGCAAAAAAGGCTCCTCAGAACTTTTGTGAACTCATCAAACTGTACCATGAGAAAATACTTGTAAAAAATAAACTGTATAGATTTGATGTGATGTCCCAAAGGCTCATTATGTTGATGGCTTGGTCCCCAACTGATGAATCCCAATCATTGTGATGTTATTGACTCAGGAGGATTCTGGACTGATCAATGGATTTATAATTTTTTTTGTCCTTACTGGGAAAGTATTGGGAAGGGGGAAATGGTTAGAGGAAGTAGGTCACCAGAGACATGTTTTAAGGAGTAGCTTGTCTTGGGCAAGATGTGTGCATCTTTCTCTGTTTCTTAGCTGCCATGAGGTATCTCAGTCTTACCACATTTCCTCCTGATGCCACAGTGGACTATCGTGCTTCAGGGTCTATCCTAGCTAATTGCACTAAAATCTCTAAAACCATGAACACAACTAAAACCTTTTTCCTTAAATGTTTTTCTTAGGTGTTTGTCACAGCCTCAAGAAGCCAAAGATGTTAAAAAATATCAACGAATATAGCAACTACTACTTAACTTCTATGGCAACTGGGAACACAGAGAAAAACAGATCCAAAGAGCTCTGTGCAGGCTTTGTAGAGGGATCTAATACTGGTATTGTACTTACAGAAGGTTGTTCCAAATTTGTGGTTTGAAGTCAACTAGTTAAGTGCCAGTTGATCAGATGTGTGATCCCTGGTCAGTTACTAATTCGTCACTGGATGACCCAACACCAAGCACACAGAAACAGTTCTAATTAGAACCAGTGCTTTTGTTTGTCTGTTTTGTTTTTTGTTGCTTTGTTTTGTTTTAAAGAGCAAAAACATGAAATTGGGAGGGGGTGTAAGTGTTCTGGGAGGAGTTAGATGGAATGCCGGGAGATGGATACACTTAAAATATATTGTACACATGTATGAACTTCTCAAAGAATGGGTGAAAATACTTTATATACAAAACAATTTTAATAGAATTTAAATTAGACTAAATTTCATGATGTAATTTTTAAAGAGTCTAGAATATGATTCAAAATGCTGTAGAATGAATAGGAAGAATAAAGAAAAACCTTAACTATTTTGAAAAGTCATCCTGCAGACAACAGGAAAATGATGAAGATGCTTAGATTATTGGACAAAGGCAGCAGATCATCTACTATAAAAAATCTTATGTAAATATTATAAATTCTTTTTTTGATTTTTTGAGACAGGGTATATTATAAATTCTTTCTTTCTTTTTTTTTTTTTTTTTTTTTTTTTTTTTTTTTTTTTTTTTTTTTTTTTGGTTTTTCGAGACAGGGTTTCCCTGTAGTTTCTAGAGCCTGTCCTGGAGCTAGCTCTTGTAGACCAGGCTGGCCTCGAACTCAGAGATCCGCCTGCCTCTGCCTCCCAAGTGCTGGGATTAAAGGCGTGCGCCACCACCGCCCGGCCTATAAATTCTTAAGGAAATAAAAATTTAAAAATCTCAGGGAAGAAAAGATATTTTCTTAGTTAGGGTTTTATTGCTGTGAAGAAATACCATAACCATAGCAATGCTTATAAAGAGAAAACATTTAACTGGGGCTGGCCTCCAGTTCAGATGTTTCATACTTTATTGCCATGGCAGAAAGTATGGTGGCATGTAGGCAGATGTAGGCAGACATGGTGCTGGAGAAGGAGCTGCCAATTCTATATCCTGATCCACACAGGGCATGGCTTGATTATCTGAAACCTCAAAGTTGGGCCCTGTGACCACTTCCTCCAACAAGGCCACACCTCCTAAGAGTACCATTCTCTTTGAACCTACAGGGGTCATTTTTATTTAAATCATCACAGATATGAAATAGGGACAAATAGAACTTTCAGTCTTGAAAAAACACAGCATCAACAAAGACCTCATTGAACTGATTCATCATGGATGTAACAGAGCAACAAATCAGGAAAGTTCAAGACAAATCAAGGGAAATCACGTGAACAGAAAAAAACAAGTAAGGTAATTAAAAACAATGCTGAGAACTAAAGAGAGGGGCCAGCAATTAAGAGGGCATACTGCTCTTGCAGAGGACCTGGCTTCTATCCTCAGCACCCACATGGCCGCTTATCACTGTGATAGTTCCAGCTCCAGGAACTCTGGCTTCCGAGGGTCCTGCATACACATGGTTCACAGACATACACGCAGAAAAAAACATTCATACACAAAAATAAACAAATCTAAAATAAACCAAACAAACAAACAAAAAAGAATCCAAGTATAAAATCTTCTAACTTTGAAATTTTGCTCCTTTTATTGAAAACAGGAAATTATCTCTAGCAGGTATATGTGGGTATTCTGTCTTAGTTCTCTACAACTTAGTGTGTATGCAATATTGTGGGGAGATGGCTGTAGGAGCCTATGGATATGTCGAAGGGATCAACCTGGGCTCACAGTCAGCTTGGAAGATAGACTGTGGGTGCAGCAGAGGAAGTTATTCAGAGAGTATCAGTTCAGGGCAGCAAATTACCACCTATATCCCTAGGACCAGCTGCTCATACCAGTAGCGTCTGAGTATAAGCTGGGAAAATTTCAGACGAAAGTATCTGCTCTACCCTGGAAATAAAGCCAAGAATCAACCCAATTGCCCAACTGGATGGATGACAAAAGGCCTTTCTGAAATAAACCTTTAAACTTTCTCTCTGTGAGAACGGATACCACCAGGGACCCTTCAGAGTAAACAAAGCTGTCCATCTAAAGCAGTCCCATGTTTCCTGCAGGAAGCCAGGACCAGGGGACATCATCAGTGATCCTGGTCACAGGAACACTGAAAACTCTAGACTTGTCAGTGAATTTTCAGACTAAGTAAAAGATGTTCAATTGAAAATATGCAAAGACAGAAAAAGAATATTGTTTGTCTTCCTACTGTTTAAAGGTTTCCTTTCAGAGCCTATCTATAAATTCACCAAACCGTGGACAGGAAAAGTGGCTCAGTGGATAACACACTTGCTTTACAAGCAAGAGAACTAGAGTTTAGATGCCCAGAAACAACATGAAAACTGAGCAGGCGTGGAGGCTTGTATGTAATTTCCAAAAGCAGAGACGGGACACCCAGGGTGAATTGTCTAGTTAGACTAGCAGAACTGGTGAGCTCTGGGTTCAGTGAGGAGCGCTGCCTCAATAAGCAACGTGGAAAGAAATAGAAGAACAAACCAGGTTTCCATTTGTCTTCCACATACATGTGCACACATGGACATGCAGACCCACACACACTTGTGAACATTCACACATATGCATGTGCACCACACACATGAACATGAAAAATTCTGACTATGTAATATGGTAGTTCATATCTCCATTGATGAATATATACTTAAGCATAAACTGTCATGTTAAGTAGTTGCTAAAATGGGGACTGTTCACTGACTCTCCAATATCTTGTCATAATGCATACTAATTTATTTTGATTTCTAATTGATTACTATTCTTTGATATGAATATTGTGGTATCATAGACACACTGGTAATTATCATGTTGATCATAATATTGGGTGATTCTCCCATCATATTCTGTGACTAGATTTCTGTAATGGGGTAACTTGATATGCAGCCAAACTATTTCTGGAAGTTTCTGTGCCAAGTGATAGACCAACAGATGTGATACATGGGAATAAACATTTCCTTAGCTCTAAACAGCTAAAGATATTGTATAGAAATAGACTATTTTTCCTAATACTCTGTTTTCTATTTTATGTATTTTAAACAATTGCCATGTTTCTTTAGAATTCATGAGTATCAGTGCATGACAAGTATTTATAATAAGCTAACATTTAATGTCATTGTGCTAGACTTCAGTTTTGCTTTGTTGCTGATATTTTCATTTTACTCTTCTGTTTAATCTGTTCATTTGGGTAATTTTCAACAAAACTTAATGCTGACAGTGAAATTTCGTGTATATATACACATATACACACATAAAATAAAAATAGTCTGTCTTTAAAAGAAGGTAATTCCTTCTACTGTAGGCCTCTGAAGCTCCTCATTTATTTTCTTTATGGCCACTCGAAATGGCATAGGGTATAACATCCACCTCAGTGCCAGGTCTCACATACCTTTCTCTACCCTGTCTCCATCTTATGAACCACATTTACAGGAGCTATTCAAGTTGCCCTAAAGAGGACACTATCTGTAGTGGAACATTTTACTCATGCCTATGTGAACAAATCCATCAGAAAGCAGGTCAAATTAGTCCTGAAATGTACAAAGTCAAAGAGCAGAAGGAGGAATTCTTTCTCTAGATTAAAGGAGAAAATGATTTTATCAGCACATAGGATTTTTGTGTAGGTTTCAGAGTAAGACAGAAGGTATGCGGTAGGAAAGAACCCCCAGTCATAAATTATATTAAAACCCAGAAGCCAGTAAAAGAGAACATTCTAAAACTTTAGGAAAGTAAACATCTCGGAGTTGGTCCATGTCTAATGGCTATGCCACACTTCCTGGCCAGTATATTGAGGGCATTGTTGGCAGCATCAGACTGAGTTTATCTGGCTCCCTTTCCTGGCAGGACTGCTCACAGTGGGCACAGCTCATTAGGCACAGGCCACAGGCACAGCTCAGCACTGGCCAGCTTGCAAAGGGAGTTTAGCATTCCTGTTTGTAGTCACTACCTTTCACAGGGAAAAGTCAAGAGGGGAAGGATGCCAGCTCAGCTTACTATGCATCTCAATGGACCCGACTTTCCCATCAACTCTACCATTCCAAATCAATCCAGTTAATCTAAATAATGGTTCTGGGCTCTCTGTTGTCATTACAGAGGCTGAGAAAGATTCCATGGCAACAGAAACTGGTATTTGATGAACAATTTTTAATCACTATTGGTGCCCTTAATGAGAAAGGGCCTGAAATTTAGCAGAGCAATAACATGCGTATTAGCTGCTGGACTGAGACTGCTAAAAGCTGCACACATGCATAGACACACACACATGCATGCAGGCATGTATGCATGCACACACATGCATACATGCACACAAGTACTCACACGCACACACATGTACAGACATGAAAGCAGATTATGGTCCTTTCAGTACTGAGAAGCTAGGACTGATAGCCTCAGTGCTCTCTTACCAGCAACTCCTACATAGCCCGCTTCTCCCACTAATCCTTGGATATTTTGATAATTATGTTGCATTGAACATCCCTGATTCTAGCTATTTGAGCTCAATTAGCCTCTCTTATGGAACTATTATTCTCTGGCACTACTAGGCTCATAGCCCAAAAGAGGTGATTTTGATCCATGGTTTTTCTTGGTGAACTCTTCTCTAGCAAAGAAACATTTTTTTTCCAGATTATCACATTGATAGGTCTTGTCTGTTATTTCTGAGGGTAGCCAGAATACAGAATCACATAGTATGCACAAGTAATACTTGGCTCTACTTGGCTCACCAGGTAGAAACTGTCTTAAGGTTTCACAAAGTGAGTGCCTACCTTTACCAAAATAAAATATGAAAAGACAAAAGAAAAATTCCTCTTTTAAGATATCTACTGTAGCGCCTAGAGATGACTTAGCAGTAAGAGTGTTTGCTACTCTTACAGAGGACTAGGGTTCATCTCTCAGTACACATATTGGGTAGCTCACAATCACTTGTAACTACAGCTCCAGGTAAACTGATGCCCTCTACTGGCCTCTGAAGTCACCTTCACTCATGTGCACATACACATATATCCACACAATTAAAAATAATAAATCTAAAAAAGAGATCTGCTACAATATTTTATTTTTAACCATGTGTGTGTGTTAAATTTTATTTCATACATTTATATTTTAGACATTTACATAATGAATTTGAGACATTTTCACCCCTTCTTTCTTTCTTTTCACTTCTTCCTCCCTCCTTCCTCTCCTACTGGAGCCTCTCTTCTCACTTAGTTATTGTGGTTGTGAGATAATGTGTTCCACCAAATGTATAGAGTTGTATGATCATCTCACCCATCTGGGTGGAGTATTTTTCTCAGAGTAAAAGTTTCTCCCATAATATCCACTTCAACCCATCCCCTCTCTACACTCTGGTACCTGTCAGTTGAACCACTCTCCTAATGTTCTGTGATGACTCTGTCTTTGCCATTGCTCATTTAATAAATTGTATAGCACAGGACAACTCTTTAGCTTACCATAATATGCATAAGGTTCATTTGTGTTGTTTAATTTAAATTTAAAACAATATTGTTTAAAATTGTTATGTGATAGTCTTTCAATAGATCATTTGGCTATCCACTGTAGGCAGAAGTTTCTGTCTCCACTGTTCCCATAGACATTCAGTCCCAAATAAACACACAGAGGCTTATATTAAGTATAAACTGTTGCCTATTAGCTCAGGCTTATTATTAATTAGCTCTTACAACTGAAATTAATTCATAATTCTTATCTATGTTTAGCCATGTGGTTTGGTACCTGACTCAGTGAAGCAGTCTCATCTTGCTTTCTCTGTGTCTGGCTGATGACCACAGATTGAGCTTTTCCTCTTCCCAGAATTCTCTTAGTCTGGTCTCGCCAACTATACTTCCTGCTTGGCTACTGGTCAATCAGTGTTTTATTAAACCAATACAAGTGACACATCTTTACAGGGTATAGGTGCATTAATCCACAACAATTCACCCACCAAGGAAATGAGTTACTTTTTGTGTAGGAAGCTATCAAGGATACTGTTATAGCCATTCATTTATACAATGAAAATTTATGATGATTTTGCACAAATGAAAGTATTTATTTATATGTGGTAAATAAAAAATGTGTTGTATAGTAAATATAAGTTTTGTCTATAAAAATATAAAATAGTTTCCCACTGTGGTTGTCTTATTTTACATCACCCTCAGAATGTCAGAAACTTCCAGGGACTCTGCATCCTGAACACAAGGTTTTCAGTTTGGGTTTGTTCCATTACTTTTATTGCCTTTGTTTTCCTTTTGAATATGTGTGCAATGGTGTTATAATGAGAGCAGCTTATTGGTTCCTGGCTGCTCAGACCCAAAATAATAACACAGAAGCTATGTTATTTAAAACATTGCTTGGCCCATTAGCTCTAGCTTTTTATTGGCTAATGCTTACATGTTAATTTAACCCATCTCCATTAATCTGTGTATTGCCAGATGGTTGTGGCTTACTGGCTAAGGTTTTAGCATGTCTGTCCCTGGCAGGGATACATGGCTTCTCCTGACTCTGCCTCCTTTCTCCCAGCATTCAGTTTAGTTTTCCCCACCTACCTAAGTTCCACCCTATCAACAGGCCAAGGTAGTTTCTTTATTCACCAATGGTATTCATAGCATACAGAGGGGACTCCCACATCACAATGGTATTGTATTAGGGCTTTAATTTGGAAATTATTAGGGTTTTAATTGACTGAAGATGGAGTTTCTTTCCATCTAGGTGTTCTCCATGTTTTTTTTCTCTTTGTTATAGTGTCTGTGAGAAAGTTTGCCTGATGTATTCACTGGGTTTTATGCTTCCTTGTGTGTTTGGGGGTTTGTTATTTAGTATGTCCTACCTCAGATAGGAGACTCAAGTATTCTGTATTCCTTTTTTTAATTTTCAATATGTTAACAACCCATTTCATGAAATTTGAAGATCAAATATTTTAATTTTTAATAAAGTCTATAAATTTATCAATTTATGTATTGCATTTCTTGGTGTTAGGAATAAGAACTTTTGCATAACCAAATATCACTCTTTTTCCTAAAAGATCTATACTATTAGGTTATGATTTTAGTTTATGATCCATTATGACTAGTTACTATCTAAATGTTAGGTATAATTAAATACCCATCATTTAAAAAAATTGATGATTCATATCTGATCTTGATATTCTCCAGTCTAGATGTCCATAAACAGATAAATGGATAAAAGAAATGTGTCATGCATGCACAATGGAATATGATCCAACCATGAGGAAGAATGAAATTATGTCATTTTAGAGAATGAATGAAAGTGGAGACAACTGGGTTAAGAATATAAACAAGATTTATAAGGAAAATAATATAGGCTTCCTCTCGCATGTGGATTCTACATTTTCACAGATACACACACTTATACACATGCATACATACATACATACATACATACACACATACATACATTTTTGCACACAAACACACACAAACAGTGGAAAGGAAAGAAGTCTAAAGAGAGAAAGAAACGGAAACAAGTGGGAAATTGGAGGGAAGAAGAAAACATCACCTGCTTTCTCTCATATGAGGCGTCTAGATTCAAACAGAATTTAGAAGGCAGGGTCTTTCAGGGATAGAAAAGTACCAACAAGGTGGAGAGGAAAATGAAGAGGGGAATACCAGGAAACTCTGTGATATGCACGTGTGGAAATGCCAGAAGAAAGCTGCCATTTTGTTTTGTTGTTTGTTTGTGTGTTTTTTGTTTTTTTTTTTTAAGACAGGATTTCTCTGTGTACCATTCATGGCAGTCCTGGAACTAGCTCTTGTAGACTAGGCTAGTCTCGAACTCACAGAGACTTGCCTGCCTCTGTTTCCCAAGTGCCGAGATTAAAGGCGTGCACCATCATCACCTGCTTGGAAGCTGTCATTTTGTATACTTACTAAAAAATAATTAGGTATAAAATCATAAGGTCTATCCAGGTTATTTCTTCGATGTGTTTTAGTAGTTTGTGTCTTTCATAGAATTAATCCATGATGAAATCATTAATGATAAAAAGAATACAGACAAAAATTACCTAAAATGCCTATTTCTGACCTGTGATATTTTTCATCTAGAGGATTTTCCATGTGCACATCAAAGTATGTATATCGTGCTTTAGTTGTGTGAGATATTCTGCAAATGTCAATTTGACAAAATTGGTTTATAGTGTTTTTCAGTTATTAATAGAACTGGGAGTTTTCTGTTCAGTTCTTCTATTAATTATTGGGAGGTTTCTAAAGGCTCCAGCTAGCCCTATGGGTGGACCTCTTTGTCTTCTTAGGTGAATCCATCTCTAACTGATGTTAGTGGAGCCATCGTTGAGAGTGTGTATGCTTAAGATTATTGCGCGTTTATGATGGATTGCCCCTCTTCTCATTAAACAACTTCTCCCTTTATCCCTCAGTAACAGAGTTCATAATATATGACTACGTTTGTATAAATGTTCTATTTATTTATTTATGTTAGAAAACTCAAACTAATCACAGTAACAGAAAGCTCAGTTATGAGATTTTTTTGGAAAGTGTTGAGAGGATTCTAAAGGAACTTGAAGACTCTGTTGCAAGGATGTTTAAGTCCACTATCTTGACTGTGGGTTAGTGCCCCGGATGTATGTGGATGCCATATCTAACTGAAATCGTTTAAGTACTTATTAAGGTTGTTGTGTCTCAGTTCTAACTCAACAAAGGTATTTTTTTAAACTCGCAGTTATTTTGGGCTGTGGGTCTCTGTATCTGCGCCTATGCTGCTGGGTGATCCCCCTCTAATGACAATTGGGCTTGGGACCCTTTTCCTCCTACTGAGTTGCCATGTCCAGCCTTGATATGAGGCTTTGTGTCCAATCTCGTTGTATCTTGTTAGGCAGTGTTCAGTGGATAGTCCTGGGAGGCCTGCTGTCTTTCTTGTTGGAGGGCAGAGGAAGAATTAATCTGGGAGAGAAGAGAGGTGGGAGAAGGGCCTGGGAGTGGAGGACTGAAGGGAAGGAAAACTGCTCTCAGGATGTGATGTATGAGAGAAGAATAAAAGTAGAAAAACACCTCTCACTTGTTTTAGTCAACAGCTCAGCCATGTTAAGACAATCCTAACCCACGGCAACACTGTCTCAGCCTTGCTTAGGGCAGTAGGAAACCAAGGAGGAGCTAAGGACTAGAGAAGGGCAAAGGAGAAACAAACAGAGGAAAGGGAAAATGTCTGCGCCTCGAGTCCTACTTAGTTTCCCTCCAGTGCATTTGCTTCCATCCATTGGTGGGACTGGAGAGAGCAGTACCGAAGAGGGCAGAAGTCAATGTTGGACCAGATAGAGTAGGGGATGTGAGAGATGACATGTGTTCCTCCAAAAGCAGTCATCTTCCTGCATCTCTGAGCTAGCGACAAAATCACAATAAGTTTAAAATTTACGAAACTGAAAAAGAAACTCAGAAACAAGCTAAGAATCTGTTTTATCCAATGGGGTGTTAGTGGGTAGATTATCCACACTCCAGCATGGGCACTAAAAAAAAATCTGTGTTATCCAAAGGGGTGTTAGTGGGTAGATCATCCATGCTCTAGCATGGACACTATGCCTAGGAGTTCTTGACCAACACAAAATAAACTCCGTGTGTGTGTGTGTGTGTGTGAGAGAGAGAGAGAGAGAGAGAGAGAGAGAGAGAGAGAGAGACAGAGACAGAGACACCACACAGAGAGAAACAGAGACAGAGAGAATCAGAGAAGGAGGGAGGAGGAAAGGGAGGGAGATGAAGAGAGAGAGAACAAGAGAGAGCCAAAGAGAGAACTTGCTTTTTGCTTTGGTATTTTTCATCTTATTTTTTGTTTGTTTTGAGGTTTATTATTGTGCGGGTTGTGTGTGTTTGTATGTGTGTATGTGAGACAGAAAGACAAAGTACATAAAGTGTGTATGAGGGAGAGACAAAGTACATAACGTGTGGGTAGGGAGTATGAGGGAAGAGTTTTGGGAGAGAAAATCATGGCCAAATATATTAAATTAAAAAAGAGGGAGAAAAGAAAACCCTGCAGAGGAAGGAAAAAGGAATGTTTGTTGTCCCTACTTAGCTCCAGCCCTGTCTGCTCCAAAGCCACAGCGGCTGCTAAGTCTTCATTTGAAATGCCTTTATGCTGCAGTCTATTCTGATGGCTACTCCCTCCATAAAGACAGGGAGAAGAAGCAAATATGTTAAAGAAAGAAAACAGAGGAGAGACACAGAGGGACGCTTGTATACCAAGAAGGAAAGTGGGTCTCAGTTCGACAATCATTGTCAACTTCCCCTACTGGGTAGAAGAAAACAAAAATGAACATTACCAAAGTTTTGAAAAAGACTTGCACATGCCTGAAAGAGGAAACGGGAGCAATGAGGTTTTTCTCTGCAGCGGTCAACCTTTGATTCAAATGGAATCAGTCCTTAATTTGGAGCAGAGCTAGTGAGAAAATCCCACATGAAAGGGCAGAAAGACAGCAAGAGCCGGAGGACGTCTGCTGTGAGCCTGTGTTTTCTACATATCGCAGGAAAGCTGCGTGAAATCTGATATGGCCATCTAAACGGGACCTGTACAAGGACAACCCCAGGGAACATGCCAGTATTGATCAGTGAATTCTCCACAAAACCACCTCCCTGGAGGAAGAGCTACAGCTAATGGCTGCGGAGAGAAGGAGAATCAGTTTTCTCCAGGGATGAATCTCCTAATAGGTTACCCAATCCCAAGTAGTCAATGCTAAACACATAAACCGTGAGTAACACTAAAATGAACTCAGCAGGCTGTGTGTGCATGCATGTGCTCGCGCATGCACGAATGCAAATAATTAAGAAGAGATCAGGAATTGGAGAGGAAGTGGGAGGGACTGGAGGGGAAGAAGGAGTAGAAAGTATGTAAATACAGTACTTTCTTTGGAATTCTCAAAGACATTAAAGTTTAAATAAAAAGAAAGAAATAATAGGGGCAACAAGGGAGTTCTGAGTTTGATTCCAGGTCCCAGCATTAACTGATTAATATTAGGCAACAGATTTCATTTAATTGGGCGTCTATTTTCTCAAAGGAGAATAAGAGCACTTGAAAATATTTTCAGTTATTACTGAGAAGGAAAAGTGGACAGTTCTCAGAACTAACAAAGCAACACAGGAAATACTAGAGTGTAGGCAAGTCAGAAGGAGCCATAGCCTCCTACAGCGTTGCCACAAAGCCAAGAGCTGACAACAATTTTCAGTATTTTTAAAGCTCCATTTAAAACCTTGAATTGACCCAAGATTAACTCTAAGTGGTGTTCTTCATTTTGTATCCCACTAGGGTGAGGACACCTTAATTTACTGTCTAAATGGACACAATAAGAGGAGGTAAAGGTCATTTTTTAAAGGGAAGTACATATCTTCCACCCATAAAAAGTAGACTAGATGTTTAGTGGACTAGAAGGGCCTAACATATATCCCCATAAGGTTATCATGGAGTTTAGTAACCAGGGTCTAGAGGAACAGAACAGGTGGGATGAATATTTATGACAAATGGATCTATTAGATTATTTTACACACTACCTGCTGGCTAGCCCAACATTGGCTTTGTGCACACTGGAGAGGCTGAGAACCATGTTGCTGTTCAGTTCATGAGGCCGGATGTCTCAGCAGTCCTAACCCGACATTGAAGACCTAGAGGACACCAAGAACCACTGGTCTTCAGTCCATGTTAGACAACTTAAGAGGCTGGGTTCTGATGTTCCTGAGAGATAGTTCCAATGCCAGAAGTAACAACATAGGTGCACACAATATCAAGGAGTGAAAGCAAGCAGGCAAGATCAGCATTCCCCTGGACCTCATTCTATCTGGGTCACAAAGGAAAGTTCTGTCTGCTCTCTGAATGCTTCCAGGAAAAACCTCATAGACTCACCTAGCAGCATGACTCTTAATTAATTCTGGATCCATTCAGGTTGCTAATCATCACCAGAAGGTTAAAACAGAGCATCACAGAGAACTTTCAGGAAGGAAAACCAATTTCAAATGAGAAGCACAAGGGTCTTGGGACCTGGCAATTCAGAGGACCTGGCTTTTCTGCAGAGTTATAAAAATTGCACCATAACCCAGCCTGGTTTGGTCTCAACTGTAAACTCTTGGGAGACCCCTGTCTGTTCATACATTTTCCATAGACCCATGTGAAAAGAAGCAGCCTGACTGTCTTCCAAACCCAGCTTAGGAAAAATTGCAGAATAAAACCAAAGATGGTCAGATGACAATTCTAATTGTGGCTGTATCCTTGGGAACAAGAGAAAACTATCTGGAGCTAATTTGCTGCAATGATTTTCACGACAACAGCCAAGGGTATATTTTAACTACTATTTTGACTCTGATTTAATTATAAAATAAGATGTGCTTAAAGCCAATCAGCCCTTGTGTTCACTAAGACTAGATCTGGCTCCTTAGATGACTCAATGGCATAGACAACAGGAGATAAAACAAGGCCTGCACATCCTGCCTTCAGAAGAAACATTCTACATTCTGCAGAGAGTGAGTTGATTTACAGCCAATATGCTGTTCAAACCCCATGCAGGCAGCTCATACCATTGATCTCAGACCTGCTTTTGACAGTCACTTTCTTTGGAGACCAGATAACTAGAAGTGAAGCTATTTCCTCTCAAGGTGTGAGCTTGGAGTCAGCAATATCAGATTTTTCTGGGCGGTAAATATGTAACTGTCAGCAAATACCATGTGAAACCCATTCTTCTCCATCTAAGATTGTAGCATTTCCTAGAGTCTACGGAGCAGAGATGCTACAGCAAAAAGCAGGTGCGGGAGGTGGGGCTAAACAAATGGCCACCAAGCCTCATTAATTGTCCTTCCCACTTCTATCTGGCTTTAGAGGAAATTGGGTTAGACTCTACATGATGAAAGAGAGGAGGGGAAACCCAGTATTTCTTGCTGTGAATATGTGTCCTTTGACTTCCCAGCCAGCATCTCCAGATGGGTTTAAAGATCCCCCTCCACTGATGTTATAAGGTCAAGAAAAGACAAACCATCTCTCTTCCCCGCCATCAGCACATGAAGTGCAGATGTGTGGCCCCAATCTTATCTGTCTATTGCTCTTACCCCTAAATATCTCTGGGGTGCTGCAAAATCACAAACCCAGCTAGAGATGAATCACATAGACTGCCATATGCTCTTAAAAGTCAAATTGGCATAACTCGGCAGTGCATGCGGTCTGCAAACATGGTCCTGCAGTGCTTCTATCAGTGGGGACAACTGTCCAGGAGCAAAGGCTCCAGTACGGCGTGCCGAGCAGAGGTTCCCAGTGTAGAGACTGGGGGGGGGGGGGCCCATCCCCATTACTTCCTTTCCAATGCTGTTTTCACCAGCCTTCTCGCTGATTCTGCGAAGTAATAGGGCAAGTGAGATGGCTCAGTGGGTAAAGCCACCCACTACCTACCAAGCCTGACAACCTGAGTTCTATTCTGGGACCTTTTAGAAGTTTGAGCAGAGGGAAGAATGTTTCCTGGGGATGGAACAGGATGATTTCTAACCCTTACTGACAGATAGCCAAATGCATATCTTTGTGCTATCTGGGCCAGTCATACATCTCACAACTTAAAGCACAAGCACAATCCATTGTGCATATGCATGAGATGGCAAATGGGGTGTTTATTAATTTGCTTATTTATTTAGTATTATCAGAAGAATTTGACTTAATATCCTTAAGCTCTGGCAGATCAATTATGCATTAAAGTGCCAGAGTACCTAAATTCTTTCATTAGTAATCAAGTTTGAATACAAGTCACTTTTAACTCTATATAGAAGATAGAATTTATTTTCAACCCCCATGAAAGTTATATCAGATTTTTCACATGTTACCCTCTTTCCAGCAATAAGAGACTGTCACAGAAAACTACAGCTGGATCATGGGAGCCCAGCTCTGGTGAATTCATCATTATCATCCTGTGTCTATGGTTCAGGAAACATCTTGGAAAGGGGAGCAGAAAGAGTGTAGGATCCAGTGTGCCAGGAACTAGGCTGTAAAACATGCTCTCCTAGAAATGGCTGCATAAACAAGACCAGAACAATGGCAGCAGCAATAGGTGTATTAACGTGGAATGAGGGAAATTTTGCAGGGTCCCAATCCTGGACAAAGAGCTACAAGCAACTAATGACTTCTAGAAGAAAGAGAATTAACCTCTCCCCAGGATAAGTCCCTTTATTTTTTGTTTAATGGAGAGTGGTCAGTCCTGAAACCATAGACACATAAACAACAAAAATTGACTCAGCAGATTAATTATTATGCAACAATAATAATCAAGGGAAAGGGGGTATTTTATTTTCCTTCCAGGTTATTTCAAGGACAGGTTGACCCTAACTGAGACCAATACCTGTTTAAGATGGACCTTTTACTCTCTCCTTCTACCAGGATGTGCCTGACCACAAATTGCCCATAGCAGGAGAATTACCGAGTGTTGTTCTACTAGGAAGAGGCAGAATTAAAAAATGGAGTAGAAAAGTGCCCTGGGTGGCTTAGATGTCCCTATGTTTGCCTATCTGGCCATCTTATATTCTGGTTGTTGTTACATGACCATTCAAACCAAGCTGGACGCTGCAGGTAGCATATTATCTATGAAGCCAGGTGCACACAACAGCACACCTCTTTCAGGAAGAAATATGGGGGCCTGGGCCCATGCAACCCCTGACTTTGCTGAAACACTCAGGAGCAGATGGCACCCACACAATTGTTTCTCTTGGCACACAACCATCCCACTATCAACCTGTACTTTTGATCTCATATGGAGTTCCTCATGATTAAAGCAAGTACAATTTATGATATAGACAAACATGTTGCATCTTAAAAAGTAGGCTAGGACAATAGGCCTAAAATAGAACGACCTTAACTAAATCATTGTATATTGTTAAACTATCTGTAATCCTGTAGCGATCAACTAGATGTGATCTCTGAAGGCTTCCCTCACCCTGTGGAAACATTTGGCTATATTTTGAGACATATCAGTTTGTCACAGATGGTAAAGGTGTGCCATAGGCATCTAGGTGATAAAGATGTGGGACATAGCCAAATATCCTATACGCACAAAGTTCCCCACAATAAAAGATTTTAAGCTGGTATGCCAATATTCCTGAGGTTGTGAAGTCTTTTCAATAATTCTTCAAAGGTAAAAAAAAATAAATTTATGGAAGAGTCTGTATGATATAGTAGCATAAGTAAAGTGGACAGCTGCAGATTTGTAGTCATGATCAGGGTGGACTGGATGTGAAGGAGTTTAGAGCAGGTAAGAGTTTCTGATAGGGAGAAGTCTTAATGCTACAACTCATTCTCCACTTGAGTTGGAAGGAAAGACTGCATTGCAGAAGTAACAAGATCTATGTATCTTGCACCACATAGCTATAACCCTTGAAAGAAGCATGGTCACAAGAACATTGATGAGACTTGGGGGCAAAATTCTAAATGAATCACTCGTAAATGAGCTGCAGGAATTGGTAGATGAGGACCTAAGCTTATAGGAGAGAGTCTTCTTATTAGCCTCCTTTCTGATTTCCCCTAGTGAAGTTATAAGGCAATGTCCACAGAGGCAGTGATGCTGTTATATATAGGCTTTAAACATAAATATAACAAAGTTTTCTGATGTGAGATTCCCCTCTGTTTGCTGTGAATATCATTGGTTAATAAAGGAACTGCTTTAGGCCTATAGCAGAGCTAAAGGGGGAACAGACATAGGCAGGAAAAACTAAACTGAATGCTGGGAGAAAGAGGGTGAAGTCAGAGAGAAGCCATGGAGCTGCCACTAAAGACAGATGCTGGGAACATTACCCGGTAAGCCACAGCCACATGACAATACACAGATTACTGGAAATGGGTTAAATTAATATGTAAGAGTTAGCCAATGAGAAGCTAGAGCTAATGGGCCTAGGGGTGATTTAATTAATACAGTTTCTGTGTGATTATTTTGGGTCTAAGCAGAAGGAACTAACTAGCAGCCTCCCCACAACAGTTCTCTTTCTAATACATACCTGGCTGCTATTGTTTGATGATATAGTCAAACTTGAGTTCCAAACACATTACCACACTCTAAAGTCAGGCCATCTCCTAGTGACAGAGTACATTCATTATATGTGTGCCTATGTGTCCTTTATGAACCCAGGCAGTTTTCTAGGCCCAAGTCATGCTGGATGCATCAGTAAGACTTGGACATTTCTATGATCATCAATTGTTTTCAATGCGATACTTTGAACATATATATATATGCTAGAATCATCTTAATGGATATCATTATAATAGCTATAGGTCATCTGTCTGTGTCGAGTTCATCAGAGTACTTCTGGTCTTGGTTGCATTCATCACCCATCTATGGGCTGGTTGGTTACAAACAGTAGGATATTCTGGGAAGTCCTAGCAGGATGCACCATACTTGTTCACACCTAAGCTAGGAAGGTATCACAAACATAAAAGACATCTTGGAGCCCAGGCTTACAATTTTCAAAACATTGTTTTGCAGTATCTATTCCACTACTCAAAGAAAGTCACATGATCTGACTCTGAAGAGGAGAAATAGGTTTTGCCTCTTCAGGGAGCCTACAAAACCACATCGCATAGATTGTGGCTGCTGGAAAGGGAGGAGAAATTTAGTTATTTCTGGAACCTACTTCCCCAATGTCAGTGATAAAGGTAGATAATTTATAGCACATGCTGTCAACCAACGATTATGATGGCATTAATTGTCAACTTAATACAACCTAGAACCACCTAAGAAGAGAGTCTGAGTAAGAGATTGTCCATACTGGGTTGCTCAATAGAAATGTATTGAAGGAGATGTCTTAACTTAGTTGATATGGAAAGACCCAGCCTTCTGTGGGCAGCACTATTCCCTAGGATGGTAATCCTGAGCTTTATAAGAATGCAGAAACTGAGGGCAAGCAAGCAAGTAATTATCTATGCATTCATTTGGTTCTGCTCTTGATGTTGGATATGATGCAACAAGCTATTTTAGATTCTTGCTGCCTCAGTTTCCCTGCATTGTTGGACTGGGGCTAGGAACTCTCAGAGCTAAGAGGGACACTTTCTCTTTTGGGTTGCTTTGCATGAAGGTATTTTATCACAGTAACAAAAAACTAAGACAGAACAATGACTAACAACAAACAGTTTCTCGACCTAAATAATTACAAGATTGAACCTGGAGACAAAAATGGCAAAGCTTAAGAATGGAGTAAATGTGACTAGTTCCCTAATTAAGCAAATGAAGCAAAAATTTTCTATGACCTATCCAATCTCTAGATCAATGTTCAAATCAAGATGTAATCAAATCTGTCAATTAAGTGAAGACATAACCAGCAAGATAAGACAATTCAGTGTTATAAATATGAGTAAAGGCTAAGAACTTAGAAAAAGGACCAGAGAAGGGCAGAAATCGAGCATGGTTGGGGGAGGGGGGACAGAAAGACATGTTCTGTAAAAGTGACAAGGAACAAGGAAACTAGGGACCAGGCAACAAACAGGGTGTGACAAACAGGCAACAAACAGGGTGCGACAAACAGGCAACAAACAGGGTGCGACAAACAGGCAACAAACAGGGTGCGACAAACAGGCAACAAACAGGGTGCGAGACAGGGATTAGAGCTAGCTCAACAAAAATTGTCAGAGAGTCATTATAGTTAAATGATTGAGGATATGAGACTCAATGGGCTCCAGTTCACATGTCTAAGATAAAGTGTGTCTCTGGGAATGGAGGTGGTGCTCTCAGCTATCGCCCAATAAGGGAAACACAGCAGCATATAGCAAGGAATAATCTCTAGCCACTTATAAGTGATTTTATATGTACTTCCAGTGTTCTAGTGAGAACTTGTCATATAATATACTTAGATACATAGGCCTGAAAGAAGACACAAGAGATTACTACTATGGCAGGGCCCACAGAGAAATGACAGTATGCCTCATGTTGCTACTATGTCAGTTGGACCAGAACTGGGGAGGAATTGGAAGAGTTGTGTACATCCTCCCAACACCTATCCCTCCATATCTGTCTTCTATACCATGTCTTCTTCCTTCAGGGTTCCAGCTTTGTGATTTTGTGCATGTAGTTAGAGCCTTCAAATAAATTCACTAAAAATCAAATATTGCCTTATTTCAAAATAGTGGATAAGCCTAATAACTTCACATACCAATACACATGAGTCCATAGCTTCACATGTTAATAATATATGAGTCCATAGGTTTTGATCCTTTAAACCTCATCTAACGATTAATAAAGACAGAACTAAAGCTTCATATAGCCTCATATAGGTAGCCATGAGATAGGTTCTACTTGTATACCAAACTCTCATACATGCTCCTGAAAATTACTCTAGTGAACCTCACTGGAACACACACAGACACACACACACACACACACACACAGACACACACACACACACACACACACACGGACACTAAAGTAGAATGGAGGCCCATTGGGAAGAGTTTGGAGATTAATTGGGTGGGGGCAAAAGAGAGTAACAGGAAGGGGATATGATCAACATATACACATATATAAAATTGTCATAATGAAACTCCTTATTATGCATGATCAATGCACACTAATAAAAACATAATTTTTAAAGTTAAAAAAGAGGCAACCCCAAGTTGAGTTGCACCTGATTGTCATTACATCTGTCACAGAATTATCATGCCAACCTCCTTTGCACAGGCTCCTGATTTCTTGCTCCTAACTGCCCACAGTTTGCTTTCCTCATAATTATATTAAATTAGATAAATTAAAGTCTAAGCAAAACTAATTTTGCATAATGTCCCAGTCCATTTGTGCCGAGTCTCTAAAACCCTCTATGGTTTCTCTCTAGGCATCCAGGTAGCTAATTATTTCCCCTCCCAGTAGCCTCCAAGGCACTTCTGATCCTAAGTTTAGAACAGAGAATGATTCCATTTGATTAGGGGGAGAGAAGTGCCCACAGCTTTCCTGAGATAACATGAAAAAGTCCATCTATGCCAAGAGGATTGTGCAATTTAGTCTCTGAAGATTCCCCCGGATCCTGAAATAATGTGTACTGGAGCATAGGCACATGGCCATTATACCCCAGATTTCCTCATTTAGGAAATCAATTCTTGAACATCGGGGATATGCAAATTCAATTATTTTTGAACTGCAGAATGATAATGATGCTTTGCGAATGTATTAGCATACCCGCATGGAGCAGACTTCTTCTCCCCTGGGTGCCTCGCCACCTGTTGAACTAATTTGGCCTCATCCCTGGACATCCATCATGGTCTACATTTGACGGGGGCAGAGTGACTTATCCTGTTGTGAGAAGAAGCTGTGAAGTCACAAGAGAGAGTCAGGACTCAGCAGAATACTACAGAGCGAAGACAAGAGCTCGAACAAACGCTTAGCCAGCCAGTCACCGGATGTCATGAACAGCACACCTTGGCAAACAAGGACCATGGAAATCTAATTAAGAAGTTTCTCTTCTAGGCCATGGGGGATCTGTACAATGACACAGAAACAGCTCTTAACTGCATGGTGCTTGCTGTGCAAGCCCTTGGGATTTTGGTTCTTTTCTATTGTTCTTTTTAAATATTTCTGAGCCACAGGGAAGTTCTGTTGCTATGGTTCTAAAAGAGGAGAAATCCATTTAATTCTCCATTTGATTCTAAACTATTCACAGAGAAAAACAAAAAGTGTTGTACTTCGTCATTCCTTCACTGACTCAGAAACTTCCCAACTGGCTGAGGTTAATTAATAGAACCAGAGATTGTAAAAGAACAGGTGACAGTAACATAGATACATGCATAGATTAATACTTAAATAGATGATAAGACACAGATATATAACATATCTTAATACATAGATAGATGATAGATCAATGCATATGTTAATACATAGATGATAAAAGATGTATAATAAACATAGATAATATAAAGATAAATGTATTCATGTACACATTCATGTACAGGATAAATACATATACATAGACAAATAAATGTATACATATTAAAACAAAGATACATAGGTAGGTGATAGAAAGATATATAGGCATAAAAATAGATTAAATAGACAGATAGGTAGATGATGGATAAGTGAATAGATGATCAATAGCAGATAGATGATTGTTAGATGATAAATCATATATAGCTATAGAAAGCATAATATTAAAACAGATACATGTAAAGATACAAAGATAGATGGTAGAAAGCTAGATAAACATCTTATAGGCAGATAGAAGATATATAAATAAGCACACAGACATGATAGTTACATACTTTGCAAGTGCTTTACCCAATGAGCCATTTTCCCAGCATGATATAAGCTATTTTTGAGCGATCTGTAAATGGCCTCTGCCTCTTTTTTCAGTTATCCTTTACTCATGGAGAAGACAGTGTACATGTTAACCTATGTACCTGTTGGAACAGTCTTCATACACCCTTGACACTGTACATGTGCATCCTGGTTTGAACTTCTTAACAACGAAGATACCTGAGGACGTATGGAAAGCTGGTAGATGCTCCATGGTGCAAATGGAGGCAAGAGCTGGGAGGTTTACAGCTACTTGGGAGAAATCAGAAAAGAAAACAAGAGATGAAAGTAGAAAGTAAAAACCAGCAGTCCAGTACTGGAGTGGAGAGACTAAGGCTCCTGTGGGAATGAAAAGCAAAGGAAAGGGAACAACACCATACTGGAAGAGGCCTGGGAGATTCTTTCCTAAAGCCAACCAAAATGATGTTTTCACATCCAGTTCTGATAACTAAGTATGAATGATACTCTATTCTTTTATACCTCAGGAAAGCATTATCATGGTACAATTTAATACTATTTGGATATGGAGAGGCTAAATTGATTAGGGGCCTGGACACTATACTTTTATCATTCCTAAAAAATGTAAATTAAATTTCCCTGCTTAATTTTTTGCTAGAAATACTTGTTCATTTTGTTAGACGTCTTCTATGTAATTGACTGTGGAATACAAGGGACCACCAGAAACTATCCTAGCCACTGAAGCAAACATGGAGAGACGCTCTAGGGGAAGCCCAGCCCCCAATCCAAGGGGCATCTGAGACCAGGCACCTTCTTATGGGACACAGGCAGGCGCCCAGATGTTATAATGTAGATCTGAAGTTGGGGAACCTCTCCATCCCACTTATATGCAAACATGAGAGAAGAATGCAGAGAGAAGGTTATCTGCTCAAAACTGCAAGCACATTTCCTAATGTAGTACCACCATGATCAGTTTAAATGGGGGGTCTCAGACTGAGGTTATTTGGTGAGACAAATAAAGTTTTGTTCTTTGATGCCTCCTCGAACTACCTAGTAAATAAAATCAGGAGCTCTGAAATTGAGCTGTCTACATTAAGCCGCTGTTATGCAGTTCGTGGAAGCATTGCCTGAGTGAGTCTTAGCTCTCTTCCAAACCTTGGTTTCCTCATCAAACCAGCAACAAAGAAATGAGTACCACTACCAAAGGGTTCAATGATGCCCAAGTCCCTGACATACTCTATGTTCAATGCATATCCATCGTAAATATTACACTGTCCTGAGGTCAGCTCTCTATGGAAGGGCTGACAATGACATTAGATGGCTTACAGGGTGTACCAAAGAAGGTCTCATACCCAGATCCTGACTAGCATGCTGGACTTGATGAGAGGTGGGTTAACAGTGCAGGCAGCTGAGAGAAACAGCACAGTTGAGGGCTGCAGTAGGTGGAGCATATCACAGAAAGCTACAGCAGACCTGCAAACTCACACTTGGAGGGTAGTGATGCAGAAGGATGCAAACTGGAAAAATGGAGGCCTGACAGAGCCGATGCAGCCAGCTGTTGTACATCTGGGAATGATGCATGACTAGAACAGACAGCACTTGTCTCCCAATTGATGGATTTGAACTGAAACCAAAGTCAATCATCACTAAAAGAGGCTGGGTGTTTGTTGTTGTTGTTGTTTATCTTGTTTTCAATTTTTCTATAGTTGTGCTTTACTGAAATAGTTCAAAATGAAGATATTATTTATAATAAAATACATAATGGCTAAGAGACAACTGTAATTACAATAATCCTATTTTCTCAGCTAATCACTTTTAGAAAATACATATAAGTAATTTTCCATTTTTGATACTTTCATATTTTATATAATAATTTTAGTAATCTTCAACCCGTAGTCTCCCTCCCCACTCCTCCCATTGGCTGCCATCCTTCCTCCCCACTCCTCCCATTGGCTCCTCATCCTCTGTCCCTACTTCTTCTCCCATTAGCTTCCCATCCTCCCTCCTCACTCCTTCTCCCATTGGCTGTCATCCCCCCTCCCCACTTCTTCTTCCATTGGCTTCCTTCTTTGCTATGGCTGCCTTGACTCCTCTCTTCTTTCCACGTGTAGTTCAGAATAATTGAAGGAATGTAACAAAATGGCCAATATTAAGTAGAATCATATATCATGGGTTTAAATATTTTTGTAAATTTTCAAGAAGTTGTGTGTGTGTGTGTGCATATTGATGGTTTATTGTTTTCAATGAGTTGGAGAGACAAGTGTAGATAATAAAAAGATTAGTAAGAAGGCACCATTTTCCATACAGAAATATGAAAGCTGGTGCTATTCTTGTTTTTCTTCTAGTTTAATTTAAGGATAGATTTTATTTTGAGATTTGAGCTTGTGTGTATGTGTATTATGTATGTATGTATGTATGTATGTATGTATGTTTTTAGTCCAGCACCAACTTTTAAATGCTAGCATTTCCAAGACCATTTTGAAACCAATCAATATTCCCCAAGACATGAAATTTTAGCTCACACATAAGTGTGTTTTTCCACTTTTGATGCTTACTACATTATGCATGTGTGTTCATATGTGCATATCATATTATGATGCCAAGGGTGAGGCGCACATGCAGAGACCAGAGGACAACCTGTGGAGTCAGTTCTCTTCTTCCACCTTTACGTAGGTTTAGGGAATCCAATTCAGGCTGCCAGTCTTGCATAAGAAGTCTGTTTACCAATTGGGCTGTCTCACCAGTCTGATGGATTTCTTACACCCAAAAGACATTCAGTTCTGCTTGGCCACTTTGTTTATGAACTCATAATTTATTTTTGTAAGATTTGGGATTAGTTCTCAGAGAGTTTATGTTGCATACTTATGGCATCCACTGAGCTAGGCAGCCATTACTGTCCAGCATACAAAGGAATGTAATTGTAATAACTGCATATCTCAACAGGTATTCCCAGCAGGGTGACTCCATCCCCCCATGTGTGCTTGTGATGCTGTTTCACACATAATACATTTTCTTATTGCTTCTCTGCTTACAATGGATAATAACATTCTAGAGAAGAGAACGCCTGAGTCCCCGAGGATTCACTGTGTGAATTCTGTAGGACATTGAGATTGGACACATTTATAATTGTCCATTAAATACAGTGGTGGAATTTGCTTCAAGTCCTAATCCCCCAGGGAACTGCACTTGATTTTAAACTCTCCTCAAGATGCTGCAGAATAAGCAGGATGACTGAGGTTTGACCAAGTCAAGATGCCAAAAGAAGAAACCACAGCATTGTCTGTATAAAGTGGGTCGTGTGCTTACCCTCTAGTGATAGGTATTTGGTAAAGAGCCAGGAATCTAACAAACGCAGAGGAGAGTTGAAACAAAATGGCTGAGATACTTGATACAACTTCCAATGGTTTCAAAATATTATGAATGTAAAAAGAGTAGAATTCAAGGCCAGCCAGGAAGAAGGAATTTTTCTACACACGTCAGACTTTTAGCTACAATCCTAAGATTCATTAGGCAAAGTCCAAAGAAATCTGAGAGAGACACGCTCTTACCAAGAAAGAAATCTGTCTTCCAATTAATTGTTTTTAAACCTTTTAACAGATAGGCAGGTAAGGTCAAAAAGCCCTCAGCATGATCCAGAGTTCCATAAAAAAAACAGTCAGTCAAGACAAAACTAGAGCAAATACACTGACCACAGAACTAGCTAATGTTTCTGATTAAACAAATGGTAGAACTGTTTTTTCCTACTTCTTTTTAAATGTATATTTATTTTATGTGTATGACTGTTTCATCTATATGTATGCATGTGTACCATATACAGGCAGTGCCTGTGGAGGCCAGGAGAGGGCAGTGGATCCCCTGGAACTGCAGATACAGAATCTTGAGAAATCATGTGGGTGCTGCACCTGACTCCTGTGAAGTAACAGCGCGCTCTTGTAACCACTGAGCCACACTCCCCAGCTCCTTTCTAGTTACATCTGTTTGCTGTTGTACTAGAGATCTTAGTCACTGGCACTAAAAGTGTGTGTGTGTGTGTGTGTGTGTGTATGTGTGTGTGTTGAAGAGAAACAAATCTTATTTCAACATAGTGTGGTCATATACATAACAAACACAAATATGAACAAACTTAGAATTACATAAGGACTTTCAGCAGGTCAGCATTAACAAGGCCAATGTAAGATGTATATCTATATACTTCATTAATAAGTGATTATAACATAAAATGTTTAAATATAATTTAAGATCAAAACATCTAATGCCTAAGATGCCATATACAAAAATGCCTTTAGTGGAACTACGCAGAAAAATTAAAACATTTTGCTGACAAGTTGAAATCCTTGAAAGTAATTAAGAGCTTTGTCATATATGAATTGGAAGGTAGAGTATTTAAGCCTGTAAAAACTCCCCAATTTGACCTATATATTCCTTGCAAACTTATTAAGAATTCAGCAAATGAGTCTTCATATAAATTTGCATGCTAATTCTAAAACTCACATTAAAATGAAAGGAATCTAGAAGAGCAATTTAACACGCTTGCCAGTAACATACACCACATCCTACAAGTTTTGAATAACTAAGAATACTATAGTGTGGCATATGGTCCCCCAAGTTGGAAATAACAGAGAAGAGTGTAGTACCAGATGTACATATGTGGTCACTTGATTGACATACGAAGTGCCACAGTGGAAGGACCCAAATCTGGGGTAGTAAAAATAACACTGCAGACCAGAAGAAAAGTTAGAAAAGCAATAGAAAAATTGGGAATTCTCTTTGCAAGGTACATTATGAATAGAAGGACAACTAACTCTTCAAATTAAACACATGTGAGTCTGTTCCACCCCTCTTAGTCTTGTCAAAGAAAAAACCTGCACCAGATGGAAAGAAAGAAGAGCAAGGAGATTCATTCAAGACTCTGTCTCTAGGGGAAAGAAGTTCATTTCAACTCTACTAATGTAGAGAGTCAGTGGGCAAGGATCAGAGCTCTGTAGAGGGACGAGGATGAACAAGGGTGAAAAGTCAACTGTTACCTATTGGTGAAACCAAGGAAGTTGGGATCCCTGGTCTCTGAAGACACTAAATTCCATCTTCCTTACTGATTGCATTTTCAGAAGTAACTCCCAGGTCCTAGGGGAGATACTTTCAATGTTGTACAGCTGAATAGAGATTAGAAGAATATACATGTCCAGAAGAAGAGAGGAGGAAGAAGAGGAACAAGAGGAAGAGAACGAATGAGAAGGAGGAAGGGGAAGAA